>NC_134139.1:22237500-22537500 GCF_033958435.1 Carettochelys insculpta | reverse complement strand
GGGACGCGCAACAACTACACGGTCCCTACTTCGACGTTCAACTTCGAAGTAGGGCGCTATTCCCATCCCCTCATGGGGTTAGCGGCTTCGACGTCTCGCTGCCTAACGTCAATGTTAACACGTGTAGCCATGACGGGCGCTATTTCGAAGTTAGTGCCACTACTTCGAAGTAGCGTGCACGTGTAGACATGGCTTAGAAGAGCTTGGAAGAGAGTAAGTGTGGCTCGTGATGGTTCATTCTCACAACTTGATTTCACCTGGGGCATTTTCTCCTTCTGATTCTCATGCATATAATGGTGCTCCTGGACTGTGACACCAAGCCCCACTCAGAAGTTGTGCTCATCTCCTTCATGCTTCCACTCTTTAACATTTACTTCCCATTTGCACCATTACAAAATTAAAAGAGGGAGCTAATTTTCTTAATGCCTTATATCTGAGGCTTGGGCTATACTAGGCAGGTAAGTAGACTGCAGATATGCAATTCGAGCTATGACAATTGCGTAGCTAGAATTGACTTACCTGCTATCAACTCACCTGGCCATCCACACAGAGGGAGATCGATGGGAGAGTTTCTCCCATCGACCTCCCTCACTCCTAGCAAGATTGAGAACTACAGGGGTCAACTGCCAACCCCACACAGCTCAATTTGTGCATCTCTAGCAAGCACACAAAATTAAGTTTTGGAAGATCATCCCTGAATGGGTTGATCTTCACTGTAGTATAGACAAGCCCTGATGTGGGGTGCATGGGGGGTGGGGCGGAGTGAATAAGACATAATCGAAGAAGGGATCTAAATTGGTATAATTTACATATGCAAATATCATAAAGCTTGAGTCCTTTTGCCCTCAACGCCCTCAAATGTTCATTTCAAAGTCCCTGTCAGGACTGCGAGGTAACAACAAATACCTCGAGAGTGATATGCCATGTAAGAGAATTCATTGCAGTGGCTAGATCACAGCGTGCACCTACACATTTCTACAGCTCACACACACATCACATCACAGTATTAAGATTCAAATCACCTGTCCTCTGTATCTAATATAAATGAAATACATTGGTGGAATTTTGAATTCTGCAGTTTGACAGTGTATGTCATGTCTTACACACAAAAAATGGTATGACTGAATGATCAAAAAGTAGCTGCACATTTTCATGGCAACAGATTCTTTTGTTTCAAAGGGCATAATGCATATCCTGGGATGAGATAAGCCTGAACCCTTAAGCTAGTGCGTAAGACCTCTAAGAGCAAACTATGAAGCAAACCTTCCTGAAAGAACTTACTGCTATTCTGAGAAACAGTCTCATGAGGCTAAAAGATTTTCTATTTTACTTTTCAAGTTTTGCAATATGAAGGCCAAACATGAGCTACAAGACATACCATTGTATTTTGAACCATCTTTTACTAATTCAGAAATGGCCACAATACAACATTGTTATACCAGAGCTTACTAGCATTATCACAGTAAAGGTTTGTCAGTATTTCCATTCCAAACACTGTAACCCAATACACTCTAATTTTGTCTATGAAAGTAACACTAGACTGACTGTTAAGAGGGTAGTTTTAGCTTATTTGGGGAACAGTAGGGTGAGGTGATCACTAAAGTTCTTTTCAAATTGCAGGAATGTAATAACAGATAGAAGTTTGCTGTTCTTTTTTTCCCTCCAAACCAATTTTTCGTCAGTTCATTGGTCCACAATGCAAATTAATAATTTCAGTGATCATGTGGGGGGGGGCAATTAAAAGAGCTGCAGATACACAATAACTTGGTTCAGCCAAAACTCCATGCAATGTGTATCAAGTGAGGACTCGAGCTAGCTTTAGCAATGCAGGCACACATCCCTTCCCAGGTCATTCTCCAGAGGTGTTTTGTGAACCAGTGGTGGCTCATGGAACACTTCCACATAGTCTGTGAGGCTCTGCTTCCATCACAGTGATAAAGCACTTGTCAGCCTTGAAACAATGAAACAATGATACTTCCAGGTGGCTGTGACTGAAGCCAAGACACATAGACTTCAAGAGGAGAAATTCTGCCCCAGGCAGTTGCTCACATTAAAGTGAGTCTGGTTTCCAGCATGTCTGAATACTTCTCAAGCAAGCACAACCTGTGTATAGGAGGGGGTACGAAGGACGCAAATGCACATGCCCCCACCCCCATGTCAAGTTTATCTCCCTTCCTCCCTGCTGTGCTGTTCAAGGGGAATTCTGCAGGGCATGATGGGGGAACCAAAGGCAACCTAAGAGCAGTAGTTCCTTGGCCAGCCCTCTGCCTAGAGAGCCAGCCCAGGAACAGGAAAGAGACCACATTTCCCAGCATGCCCTTGGCCACTAGCAACAGGAAAGGGTGGGGGATGAGGGAATATTTATGATATTACAGTAGGATCCCAAGAGGTAATTTCTACAAAACCTTTATTACTATTTAAAATTTTAATATGTTATAACAATACAACAATCATTTTACCAATCAGTTTCCACTCAAATTTTTCATTCACCTCTCATATGAACACTCATTGCATGACTGTTGTGCACTTGTTTATATTTAAAAAAAATGCAGTCTACATTTACAGAAAAGCTCCCCCTCCCGCCCACAATTGAAATTCCTGCGTCTCAGCCTGAAGCAAGTACTATAGTCACAACAGAGTAAGCAGTGAGATGGAGGGTGTGTATAAGAGGCTCTTTACCTTAAAAAGTGGTCCCCAGCATGAATAAGTCTCAGAACCACAGGGCAAATGTGAATGTGAGCATAAGCACGGTAGCTGATGTTACAAGTGTATAGGGTGGATATCCTGGTGTGCATGCAGAGCTACAGTACTGACAGGATGATGGAGCACAACATTCTGAACTGTCCTTCAGTTCTAACTGACAGGACAGGTTGTAATCAGGGCTGGCCAACCACAAGGGAGAAGTAGGCAGTTGCCTCGGGTGCCAGGTTCTAAGGGGAACTAAAAACTCGACCACTGGGAGCAGCGAGGGATAAGGCTGCAGGTGAATGCTTGTGGCCGTTTCCCCAGCAGAAGGCAAGTGGGGAAAATGACAATATGCAGAGCCTCTTCCTCTCCCCACTAAGCAAAGCATGTAGGGACTTTAGCACCAGCTGTTTCTTTAAATTATGAAGTGGGGGCACCAAAGTCATAGTTCACCTAGGGCACCAAAAACCCTGGGGCAGGCCCTGATTGTAAGAGTTCCCTGGGGTCCACTACAGAAGCCAATATGTGACTATTCCAAATAATAGAAACACCTTTTACAGTCTCTTACGGACTCAAGTAATAGACCACAGTTGCTCCAAAAAGAACAGGAACCATTTTAAAGGAAAAACTGCATTTTTAAAGGTTACTAAGGGCACGATCCAAAGAACGCTGAAGAGAACACAAGTCTTTCCACTGACTTCAGTGGACTTTGGCTCAAGGTAAAGGACTAGTTATGGGGTCTATTTAAGGAGTGTCAAGCCTTTGATCTCTATATCAGCAGGTCAGATTAAAGGTGTGACCAAACCAAAGCCTGGGGTTTTGAAAAACCCCAAACTTTGGGAAGTTACTAGCCAAACCCAAGCCCCAACCCCAAATTTGAATATATGCAAACCTTAAAAAAATTCAGTTTGGACCTTAAATTTCTCTGCTCAGATTGGTAATAGATGCTGTTGGCATCTGATGTAATGACTATTGGATGTTTTGTACAAGAACCTGTGCCTGGGGATGTCAGTCCAATATGTGCAGAGAGAAGCCACATCACCAAGACCACTTTCCCAAACTGCCACCCTTGATGGCAATCTTGGCAAGGAGGCATCTGTCCTCTAAGTTAGGCTGAAGATACGGCAGAGTGGACAAAGATGTTCTCCTCCTGCCTTTGCAAAGAGACAACATTATACTCCAGGACTGTCCACCTAGCACTCTTTGCAAAAGCTCACACACACCAAAATAAAGAAGGAAGGGTCACTACAGTATGTGCTTTAAAAATTCTGTAGCTACACAAGGTATTTGCATTAAATAGTATGCTCCATGCAAGGAAGCTGAGCTCACCACCCAGCTTCCTTAGCCACTGAAAGCCAGGACTCCTGCAGAGGTAACATGTTGATGTCTCAGAGGTGGGAAATTCCAGTGATTCCCTCTGACTGCTCCAGAGGCAGCAATAATGTCTTCTAGAGGAAGAAGTGTCCTGGTTCCTATTTAATGGAAAGACAAGCTGGCCTCACAGAGTCTTTTCAAAGGACAAAGCAACAAATACTCGTATCTGAAAACTGAAGGCTTGCAATAGATAGGCCCACATCTTGAACTTGTACTCCCACTATTGAGGCGAGGGCCACAACTGGGGGCAGCTACGGAGCCCCAGGTCGGGCCAGAAGCAGAGCCCAGGGCTGGTGGCTGGGACCCTGGGGCCTGCAGTGAAGATTCCAAGGCCAGAAACAAGGATCCCAGGTGGCAGCGCAGCCAGCAGCCAGGACTCGATTCATGGGACCAGTGGTAGAGATGCTAGGCACAAAACCTGGGGGTGCTGCAGCACCTCCACCTCCATACTTTACATGTCTATGTAACAGAGACAAGCTTTCATGCTTACACGTGTCCACAGTACTGAAGGTACAGTGGCACAGTTGTACCAAATGTCACTGCACCCTTGTAAGATCACTTGTGCAGTTGCTGTATGCCATAATAAAATACCTCAAGGAAAGATGGTAGCACCACTGACGCCCACAAAACTTGTACCACTAACAGGTGTTTTTTTCAGACACCTGACCAACAGAAGCAGGGAAGTGGGTCTGCCCCAGGAAAGCTCATCACCCAATAAATTATTTTGTTAGTCTTTAAAGTCCTACATGACTACTGATTTGTTTTATTAAGGTAAGTCATCATCATCAACAACCGTGGGCTCAGTGCCTGTTGGTGTCTGATGCCTCTCACTATTTCCTTCCATTTTTCCCTGTCCAGTGCAGAGTGGCTTAGTTTCTGTAGATGAGCTCTGCTCCAATCTACTATATCATCTACCCATTCTCTGTGGAGTCTGCCTCTCCTATTTGAACCATCCATTATGCTGAATACCAGGGTCTTGATTTTTCATTCGTCGCGCATTCTGCACATCTGCCCGAATAGCTGCAACTTGCATTGTATGATCTTCTGCAGTAGGTTCTCTTTCGGCTGTATCTTCCTCTATGATTCCTCAATGCTGACTTTCTGCATCCATCCTATTCTCAGGATCTTTCTATAACTACTCCTCTCAAACACCAATATTCTTCTCTCTGAATCTTTTGTTATCACCCATGTCTCATGTGTACAACATGCTGCTGAATACATACGTTTTCAAGATGTTCACCTTCATTCCTAAGCCAATTACTTTGCTTTTCCAGATTTTATCCATTACCTTCAAACTCGCTCTTGCTTTGCTTTTGCTATTCTAGTCGCTATTTCCATCTTACAGTCTAGATCATATGTTATGTTGCTCCCCAGATACGTGAACTGCTCTGCGTTCTCTGATCTTCCTTCCTATTTCCTTATCTCCAAATACCATTGTTTTTGTGTTATCAATGTTCGTAATCAGTCCATAAGTCTTCCCTTCCGCATTTAGCACCTGCACCGTTTTCGCTAGCTTCTCCACACCTTCCTCAATGATAACTATATCATCTGTGAACCTCAAATTGTTACCTCTTAGCCCGTGCACAGATCTCTCTTTTACCTTTTCCTTGATCTTGTCCATCACTCTCTCCAGATGCATGATGAACATACTTGGCGATATTGGATCTCCTAGGGTAAGTAGTTTACACATATTTCAAGGTACCATGCAAGACAAGTGGCCTATTAATACCTGTGCAGTCAGAGGGGAGGGGAGGCCGGGCAGGTGGTTGTCAGTGAGTTACAGATTGTTATAAGAACCATAAATCCAGTGTCTCTATTCAGGCCATGATTTGTATTGTCTAGCAAAGTTATACATTTAAGCTCCCAAGCTTGTCTTTTGAAAATGTTGTGCAAGTTTCCTTTGGGGATCGGCATGGACAGGTCAGGTACAGAGCAATCACTTTGTGAAAAGTGGTTACTCACAGGTGATGGGGTGGTTTTGTCTTTTATCTGTTTTTCCTGTGAGCTCAATTGAGAGTATGGTCATATAAGGCAAAAGGACAAGTTATAAAATATAAGCAGTCCTATAGCACTTTGAAAATGAGCACGTTTGTTTTCAATAAATAAATTTGTTAGTCTTTAAGGTGCTACAGGACTGCTTGTTTTTTGTGAAGCTACACACTAACACGGCTACCCTTGTGGGGCTCAGAAAATATAGTCTTTAAGTCTAAATTCAGAATTTTCTGGCTTGGATTGTATAGTTTTAAAACAACCCCCACTTCCCGCCACCCTCCGAGAAAACACTCACACTCTTTTCAAAATTCACTTTTTTGTGTTATTATAATGTTATTGCTGAAAAGTGATGTTTATAAACAGTACCTCTAAGGTATAGTTATAGTACCTCATGAGCGAACACATTGGTTTCCTCTTTAGCAACATCCTTTCAATTCTTCAACACCATTTTATACCTTTTATAGTAACTTCTATCTAAAACTGAGTTAGTTCAAACCCCGTATCTAGTTCAAATCACACGCGCACAAACGGGGGTCTCTCTCGTTCTTCCACTGAACTTATAGGTATTTCTGTCCATGAAAGTAAATGTCATTCACTGAGTGTCACCAAGTCAATAAGAGGATTTTTTTTTCTTGAGAGTTCTAAGCATTCATTTGCTAAATTTCTCTGGCTGCTGCATTCAGTTTAATAAACAAGATTCCTACTTAAACTGAAAGAAAGATTCAGAGACATTTTGCATGCAGCAAAAGCAGTAAGAGAACAACTACAAGACACCACATCACATATTTATATTGCCCTGACAATTATTTTGAAAGAATTCTCTGCTTAGAAAAAAGGCAGTTTTAAAAAACCTAGACCATTAAATAAAGACATCAATAAACCTCAGTTTTGTCATTTTCCCTCATTTTAGAGAAAGAAAGTGGATGTTTTAAGGGTTTTTTTCTTCACTTAACTATATTCTACTTGTCGAGATGAAAAAAAAATCTCATTTCAAAGTCACAGAATAAATTCTATATACAACTCTTTAATGGTGAGTTTACAAATTTGAATACTCATCAGCAATTGTTACATTAAGAAACCTCTGCTTTTTACCACCACTTCCAAGCAGCAGTTTAGGCGGTGAAGACCTGTAGGTAACAATTACTCCAGAGACAGCAGTGACTGTAAGTAAACACTTTAGAAGGCCTAGACCTGGAGAGTATTTCAATTTGTTTGTAGCCAGTCATGAACACACAATCACCTATTGAAAGTGCCTGGCTTCAAGTGCAGACAGATGGAGAGCACAGAGGTTAGTACAGCCAGGCCTTGGATTGACCTTTGCAGAGAGAATTAAATCAGTTTGACCTCGTTGTGAGGCCTAAATTATACCCATAGAACCCCAAATAATGCATCTTTAATACACCACTACTCTCTTTTTATTGGCTTTCTTACCTTGGGGGTGTTTTGCTCACTAACTACTAATGTTAAATTGGAGCTATTTATGTTTGCAGTTGTGACCTCAGTGGTCATCTTGTCGTATTTTTCATGGAGAACATGTGAAAAACCTTCTGCAAAACAGAGGGGTTTTTTTTTGCCAAAAGCATGAAATAAAAACTGGATAGGAAAAAAAGCTCACTTCAACAAAGAACACAGAATACAACCAAGCTTTATAACTAACTCAGGCCACATCACACCTGGTATTTCAGGACTCTGGGAAATTTTTTAATACAGATAAGAGGAGGCTGTACATAACACTAGTAACTAAGGTTTGGTTGCACCGATACTGTTTCCATTTTAAAATCCGAGTCTCATCCAGTGAAAATCGGCATTGCTCCACCACATACCAGTTTTTAGTAGCTCAGTATCTGGCCCCATGTTTCAAAGATTTATGAACAAATCATCAGCATGCCTCAGGAAGGGGCTTGGAATGCAAGTCCAGGAGCATATCTTTTTAGACAAATTTTCAAATGCATTTATTGTGACTATTTTTAAGGCTGTATTTTTAATGTAAAAATTAACTTGAAATTGAGTTACTCTTTGGTTTTTATGGATCAAAATCAGAGTTTATGTATGTTATTTTTTAAACTATGAAGAGGGAAGGATGGTCTGTGTTTTCAGTGCTAGTCCAGGATTCTGTTAACCCCAGGTAAATTTCCTGCTGTGTCATAAACTTCCTGTGTAGCCATGGGCAAGTCACTTAGCATCTCTGTGCTAGTGTTCCCTGTTTGTAAAATGGGACTAATCATCCTTTCCTAACTTACAAGGTTGTGGGGAGGATAAATCCATTAAAGATCCTGAGGCAATCCATTCCTATGGTAATGGGAGTCACACAGTACATTTTATTTTTCAGGCACCAAACTGACTATATTATCTACTATATATTGTATAGATTTTGTCTGTCTGATCAAGAACTCCTCCGAAACGGTAAGGGCTAGGACCACCAAATTCGACATACAGCTTCCTCTTATAACTAAAGCAACAAAAATGTTTGCTTGTGCTGGGAAAATGGGACGTGCCTGGAATGGGATTGCTCATAAAACCAAACTGAAAAGAGACAGAATCAAAAGTACAGTCCTCAAAACTGACATAAAATTCAGTGAATGTTGAAAGAGACTGAACTAAGATGAGCCAGAAAAATAGGATAAACCTGCAATAGGATTGCTTCTCAATATACCTCACAGAAAAGAGATACAACAGCAAAATTTGGAACAGGGCTTTGTTTTGGCACAGCTACATCCATGCGTAAAGTTTGAAAGCTAGAGGAAAATGTTATTGGAAACCAAATTGACAATAGCACTTTTTTGTTAAAACATAGCGAATTATAAGAGCTTACAGAGCTGAAGAAAAAAATGCACTTGATGAAGTTCCCATTTTAAAAAAATTACTAAAAAAATTAAATGGACAAATTTTAACAATCCCTTTTTTGTAAGAAAGCCAAAATAAAATATTACTTCATAAGAATGAAGTACTGTACCATGCTGTATTTTGAAAAAAAGACCATTTAAATAGATCCTGTATGTTTTCCTTTTATTTAATTAAAAAACTCCACCTTAATTGAGTTAAGGATCCTAGCTACGCTGAGTGAATCTGCTAGTTTTATATACGTAGCCTGATGTCCTCTGTTTCTAGACTTGAAACAGGTGTAACATGGGCAGCAGTGACACAAGCATCCCCACTCTGGCCCACTAACATGGCTCCATTCTGCCCCATAGGTCCCACTGCAGGGGCTGAAAAGGTGATCCAGCATGCAGAGGTCACTCCTGGCTGGGGTCTCTGCTGGGGTGTCAATCACTTGGGTCCCTTTGTGATGGGGAAATCTGTCCTCTAGAAACAGTACTGATACTACCAAACACATTTCACATCAGGTCTGGCACAGTTATCAGAAAGTAATGACTTTTGGTTGCTGTACTGTATACTGTAAAAATGGTAACCCAGGCCTGTATTGCCCCCTCCTCCTACATATATCTTCCCACCCTGGGAAAACTGAGGATACAGGCATTTGGGGGAAAAAATCTGTGATGTTTCCATCATGTATTCCAATGGAAGGGACACAGAGTTCAGGTCCCCAGGCCTGTGGATGCCTCAAGTTCTGTGCAGACATGGAGGCTCTACCGGAGACATTTGGCTGTCCTGATGCCCCACCACCCCTGCAGCTCTTGAAGCTGTACTGTTTGGATCCTCGGTCTGTGACTGTCCCAGAAGCCCCCACAGGGTTAGTTTTCACAGTACAGAAAAGTGCTCTGTACGAAAGCAATCTCTAAGGGTACGTCTAAACTTACCAGGTCGAAGCATCGATCTCCCAGAGTTCAATTTCGCATGTCTGTTAAAGACTCATGAAATTGATCTCTCTGGGGTCTGCAATCAACCCCCTCTACTCCTGCTCTTGTGAGGAGTAAGGGAGGTCGATGAGAGAAACGCTCCCATTGACCTCCCTCAGTGAGGACAGACCTTACAGTCAACTGCAGACACGTCAATTTGAGCTCCGCAATTGGACCTCCCCTACCTATATCTTCCCACCCTTGGAAAACCCATGTTACAGGCATTTGGAGGAAAAATCTGTGATGTTTCCTCAGTGTATTCCAATGGAAATGGACACAGAGTTCAGCTACCCAGGCCTGTGGATGTCTCAATTTCTGTGCAGACATGGAGGATCTATTGGAGACCAAGCCTGAGGGTATGTCTACACTATGCACCTTTAGTGACAAAGCTGTGTGACACAACTCCTTGCTGAAAGCCAGCAGGTGTGAATGCTGTTTGTCAGCATTTTGTCGTGCAAAATACTTCTACCCCCCAATGAGTAGGTGTTGTTTTGTCTGCAGAGCAGGTGTCCCTCCTGTGGACAAAGTAGCATTCACACGTGCATTTGCGGCAGCAAAACTTTGTTATTCAGGGGCTGGGGGATTAAGCGCCCATGAAAAACAGAAGTTTTGTTGGCCAAATGAAAGTGTAAGCACAGCCTAAGCTGTATTTAGTTTCTTATAGATTCCTTGGGTGGTTATAAGTAGCAGTGCCATCCCATTTTCCTCTGGCAGTTCCCATGGATGACTCCATGGGGATCCAGCACAAAGGGCGGGGTGGTGGCAATACAGGTGTAACTTCCCATTCTGCAAAGGTGGGAGTAAAACCAAACACCACAGAGACCTTAACATAATGGATTTGGGAGAATGGTCCCTCTCAAGAGACAAAATGCTGTGTCCCATAACTACTGTAAGCAGTGTTCCCTGTAAATGGAGTGCTTGGGTACCCACCCAGAAGAGAGTCAGGTGCCACCCAGCTGATTAGCAGGTAGAAAGTATTTCTGTTGATGGGCACATCTGCAAATGCCTCAGTGCACATATCAGAATTTATTCCATCCATGGATGGAAAAAATTAGAGAGAATCCTGAGTGTACGGTCCTCAAAAAGCACATTTGATTTAAACAACAGTTTGGGAAGTAATTAGCACAAATAACCATTTGAAAACTTATAATAGAGGTGTGTGACATTCAAAAGATTTGATTCTGTGAGCTGACTTCTGCAGTAGCTTTTTTCCCAGGAACAGTAGTTTTGCCTACCACTGGGGTGTTTGTCTGGATGTGGATTTACAGGTTATGCTGCAGTCAGGCCTGCTGGTTTTCAACTCCTATTGACATTCACTTGTCAGTACACGCCCGATCAAGTTGCAGTCCTGATTAAGAAACATTTGTTTATGCCCAAAATCCCAAACACACAGCTTCATAGTTCTGTTCCCAGTGCTGAGCTTCATGATAGTCCAACTCACACAGCTTCCTGGTACCCATTTGATCAGAAGCAGTATGCAATGTCATTTGGCTGGCCCTGGGCAGGCTGCCCCCCAAAATAACAGCTAGAACAGCAGCCTTTCGGTTAAACTTTCAATTGACAAAAATACACATGCACACAAAACACTGTAAGTCAAAAATTCTAAGTCTGTGTCTTGTTCACACTGAAGTCAATTGGTCTCTTGCCCATTGGCTTCAATGGCAGCAGCAAGCAGGCTGTTTGAGCCCTGTTCTTACTTCACACCTGTTTTGCATTGATGTAACACCATTGATTTCTGTGCTATTACTCTGAATTTACACCAACTTAAAAGAGCTGAATCAGGCCCTGTATTTTCAACACAGGAACAGTTGGTGTGGGTCTATACTTACTGTGAATATGAACAGCGGCTACACAATTTTAGGTATGCCAATTGCATACCAAAAATTGATTTTGCAGCCGTCTATATTCGTTCCTGTCCCCACTGCAGAATGCTGATGGGAGCGCTCCTCCTGTCAGCATTCCTGAATCCTTGCTACTCGCAAGGAGTTCCAGGGTCGACACTGACCTTGGAGCGCACCATTTCGTGCATGGGCGAAATGGCACCCCAGAAGATTGACCTAAGATCGATTTTCTGGAGCAAGTGTAGACCCAGCCTTAGATAGGTAACATGCATTTTCAAATATTCTAAAAAAATTCTGTGCTCCCTCATGGGAACCCCAGAAATGTGTGGCCCTAGCTCTGCATCGGGCTGAGTGCTGGTTTTCCTGAGCCCTGAGCAGCTTGTGGGCCTGCCAGGTGGTGCAGAGCCACAGAAAGCAGCCGGTGCACCCTGGTCCCACAGGCCAGTGCAGTGCCCAGGACCCTCTTACTCCCCTGCCAGGGCTGAGGGGCTGGACTCCCGGCTTCCTCCTGCCGTGGGGAGCCAGGAAGAAGAAGGCATCCACCCCTGACTCCCGTAACTCCAGCATACCTCTCCCTCTGCAGGGCCCGCTGTTGGCTCCCTCTGGTGTGTCCAGAGAGCACATGAGTATGTGCTGTCTGGCCAGCAGCGGGCCAAATATGAGGCAATTAGCCTCTTTATTAAAATAAGTTGGGATGCCTTTCTGGTGCCTGGAATATGGGGCTGTCCCACCAAAAATGGGACAGACAGTCACCTCACTTCAGGAAATGAATACTTGGAGTTTTTCCTCAGTCTGCTGAACTGGCAACCCCCCCTGTGCACTACTTTTTCCTACCCCTAAGTTCAAATTCAGAGATGAAGATGTGTATAATAAATTGGGGGAAAAAGAGTTTCTCTAATGCATTTCGAAGATTACCAAGTCAGTTACTGAGAGGATATTTGGGAAGTGATAGAAATAAAGAGTCACGCATTGCATGCTAGGGCACATCCAATTCAAGCAGTAAGTTAGAATTCTCTCCGGGCATAGACTGTGCATACATGTAGCCTGCAAGCCCACAGCAATTCAAGGTAATATTCTGGTCAGTCAGTGTGGACCCTAAACATACAGCAGTTTAAAACCAGGATTGTGAGAGGCAGACATCTGAAGAAATTAGCAAGACATTCTAGGGCTATTATTTAACATTCTACATATGTGAGCTATGAAATGAAAGAATGAGAATTATCTTGAAATCCCTGCTAAATCATGCCCTGCTTTCTCAAGGCAATCTCAAGCTTTAGTAGTTCAGACAGAGTCTGTAGCTGACAATTAATATTAATGGGTAGATTTCACAATGTGGTATTATCACACTGTGAGATGGGTGGGCATACCATCTGGGTTTTGGCAGGTATTAGATGTAATCAAAGGGATTACTTGGCTCAGGGAGAAATAGAAAACCTTGGGTTTGTTTAGTCTCGGTCTTCTTTTGTTTGGATGCAGCTCTAGGTGTGCTTAACTATTTTCCCCTTGTCCTTTGTTTGTTGCAACGAGCATTTCTGAGTTTACATGGGAAATGAGAGTCATATACCAGTCCCAACTGCACCAGTTTGATTCTGGAACAATTTGTCTGTTGTCCTCTCCATTTCTCTCTCTCTCCATATTTTAGAATTGATGTTCAGTGTGTGCAGGGTCCCATTTCTAAATGCTTTGTATGTTTACATAGCATACTTAAACTTCAAAAACTTTAAAGAAACAAAGCTTCCAAGCCTAACTGCATTGGGATTATGGAGACAATGGGTCACACATACAAGCAGATTTAGGTAAAACAGAATCATCATTTTTAGTCTTGTTCTAGTTTAGTCTTGTTCACCGTGCGTTTCAACAAAACTTTTTAGGTGAGGGAACACACACAGCAGCAGGACATACAAGTGAGGGTCAGCAGTGCCATCAGCGGGAGGTTAAGCTTTAAACTTTGTAAGAACTCCATCGATTTAACAAACTCTTCCTTTCCCCACTCACTACTCTGGCTGATTGTAACTAAGTAATCCTCATCAATCTGCCGTAATGCAGGGCCATGTTCATTGCTGTAGTAGTTAAGTTGTTGTTAATTTTACACTAAACGGTTGTTATGATGATGAATGAGAAGCTGGGGCTGCCACCCTGGGGACTTTAGCCCATGCAGCCAACAAAGGGAGGTGAGGAGGGTGGAAACTAAGGAGGCAGCTCAGCAACTTTGTTGTAGGGGCTAAAATAAATCAGTAACAAAGAACTGAGATAATCTAATGGTTTTCTTTTGGGATGAGAGGTGTTTCGTAAATGTCAAAGTGCTTGTTCTATACTCTGTCTGGACCTGGGTAGTGGTGGGGACACAAAGACAGAATACTTCCATCCCATACCCCAATGGTAGGGTTACCATATTTGAACTTCCAAAAAAGAGGACACCCCTGAGAGGGAGGGTACCTGTATTAGTATCACATTGTATAAACATACTATGTACCCTATATTTAGTATAGTATATTACTACAAGGTGAGTTGGTAGATACTGATACAGATACCCTCTCTCTCAGGGGTGTCCTCTTTTCAAAAGTTCAAATATGGTAACCCCACCCAAACTGACCCAGGAGATTCTATGCTCTGGGCACAAACAGGTTAACATAATTTCTGTTTAGAAGACCCCATGCTCAGGAGTCTTTGGACTGATGGCTACACTCTGTTGTAGGCCACGCCTGGGAGGTACCCAGTCCTAAAAACTAGCTCCCCGTCAAACCCCTTCCCCCCAGGCAGCAGCTCTCCCCCACTCATGCCTCTCCCCCTCAATCCCTTCGCCCCCTGCTTGTCTCTCCCTGAGCCCCATTACTCCCCCCTCCAGCCTGTGGAGCTGGCTGCCGTCTGAGCCCCCTCCCCCCTCTGGCCTCCCAGCTTGGCTGAGCGCGGAGCGAGGTGTGTGACAATGGCTAATGTCTTCCCCGGGGAGGCTGGACCGCCTCTCCGGCGCAGGGAGGACGAGGGCAGCGCTGCTTTGTTACAGCGCCACTGGCGTGGCGTCTGCAGGCAGTTGGCGCCATCGTGAGGACAAACCCCAGGACTGCAGGCGCCAAACCTGTTGACAGCAAAACTCCGAGACAACCTAGGCCATGAGAGGCTGGTGTAGAAATCAGTGGGGGAGGGAGAGAACTGGGGGCAGCTCTTGCTAGCCAAGCAGAGAGACACTTACAAAGAGGCAAGACACGTTAAAGGGCAGGTTTTGGGAACAGCTGTGCTCCTGAGGCAGCAGCCTGTCTTTAGTTTTTGAAATCAGAGCTCTGATCTGATGGATCACAAACCCAGCCCCAGCCTCCCCACGAAAACCAAAACAATACCCACACCATGCGAAAAATAAAAAACAACCCCCCAAATCCTATTAGCGGGGGTTGGGTTAATTGTTGTGCAGGAGATATTTAAATACTACTCTGATGCTCAGGGAATTTTCTTCTGACAACAAGGTGTAGCAGCATCAGGAGGAGGAATAGATAACTGCTCTCAGAAGCAGAGTCAGCCTGAAGACTTATCTACAGGGAGAAGGGTTTGCAATACAAGGTTTTCTGGTGGAATTATACTGATATACCTATACTGGAACCAGGCCACCCCACCCCTGTGTTTATGCTGATTTAATCGATTGCCGTGCTGAATCTCCATTTTGGAGGTTTTATCATGTGATGTAATATTCTGCTGCTAGACTCAGTGTATTCTGGGGAGTTTCTGAGAGCCCAATGTGGGATAGCAACAAAGGGTCCTGTGGCACCTTATAGACTAACAGAAACGTTTTGAGCATGAGCTTTCGTGAGCACAGACTCACTTCATCAGATGCTGGTCATGGAAATCTGCAGGCCTTGCAGATTTCCATGACCAGCATCTGATGAAGTGAGTCTGTGCTCACGAAAGCTCATGCTCAAAACGTTTCTGTTAGTCTATAAGATGCCACAGGACTGTTCGTTGCTGTTACAGATCCAGACTAATACGGCTACCCCTCTGATACTTGACACAATGTGGGATACTTAGCAGAATCGACCAGAATTCTGGGTCTTGGAGTCAAACTCACAAACTCCCATGATTCCTTTCCCAGTGTAGACAAAGCCCTTAGGAAGGCATGCAGAGCTGGTTAGGGAAACAGTAGCTGCAGGGAAACAAAGATCTTAAAGTCAGTTGTAGATATACATTTCCAGCTACGGCAATTGTGCAGCTGGAATGGACTTATCTACAATTGACTTACCTGTCTGTCCTCACTGAGGGAGGTTGACAGGGAGTACAGGAGTCAGCTGTTGACCCCCGATAAGTTGATTTTGCATGTGCTCACTAAGGGTGCATCTACACTAGCTGGCTACTTCAAAGTAGCTGGCACATCGTCAAAATAGCATGCGTCGCATCTACATGCACCATGCACTATTTCGACGTTGAATTGATGTTAGGCAGTGAGACGTCAAAATTGCTATTCCTATCCAAAGATGGGAACAGCGCCCTACTTCGACGTTCAATGTTGAAGTAGGGCATGGGTAGATGATCTGCGTCCCAGTAAATAGAAATAGTGGGGTCCGCCATGGCAGCCATCAGCTGAGGGGTTGAGAGACGCTCTGTCCAGCCCCTGCAGGGCTCTATGGTCGCCACATGCAGCAGCCCTTAGCCCAGGGCTTTGGCTGCTGCGGCTGCAGCTGGGGGTCCATGCTGTGTGCACGGGGTCTGCAACCAGATGTCGGCTCTGCGGACCTCATGCTGTGCATGCCGAGTGTGTCTGGGAGGAGCCCTTTAAGGGAGCAGCTTGCTGTTGCCCCAGAAGGGCTAGTCCAGCCTGTGACCCCATCTGCAGGCCTTGCTGGCCCCTTATTTCGACGGCAAGTGCTTGTGCGTGTGGATGCTCCACATTTCCTTCTGGGGTGGCTCCTTTCAATGTTCCCTGTCACTACTTCAATGTTGAACGTCGACAGCACCTGCCCCAGAGGACGTGTAGACGATACGCGTCAAAGTAGCCTATTTCAATGTTCTTACTTCTAAATAGGCGACTTCAACATAGTGTGCTAGTGTAGACGTAGCCTAAGTGTGCAAAATCAAACTCCAGAAGATCGACCCTGAGCTGGTCGAGCTTCCAGTAGTGAAGACATACCCAAAGACCAGTTCCACTGGGAAAAGCAAACAAAGCTCAAATTCCCATCATGACCACAGACGAGTCCCTCTCCTGTGGAACCTTGAGATAAGCTTCAGTAGTTGGGGTTATGCACATGGTGGCGGGGGGGGCTGTCACTGGGAAAACTTATATCGGGACTCTTCATGAAGTCCATTCTCAGTCTAGATTTGTCCTAACAGATTATGTGGGCACAGAAGGCTTTATATGTTGCGTGCAAGAATATTAAAGCTATCAGTGCAGTCTTCCATGCCCAGTTACAAGATTGCTGAAGTGAGAAATAATTGGGATTGTGGCAGATTAAGTTGCATTTCCTTGCATCTCGTAAGTATGGTTACGGGCATGAATGTACAATTTCCCCAGCCATTATCAGTTGTCTGGGTCAGGTGGCATTACATTTCCATTTTGCGTCAGTCTCAAATTGATCAAAAAGAACAAAATGTGGCAATTTGAGCTGAGTGGCCCTGGCTGGGGCAGAGATAATGACAGAGTCCAGAATCCGCAGAGGTCCTCAAGGACCAGCTCCCAAGTGGCGAAAATAGAGGCCAAAGTCAGAATTTGAGCATTCTTAGTTCACCATAGTGTATAGTCTTTTCCCCACTCCTCCTTCTGTGGGCTTTTTTAATGTGTTTGCTAAAGGCTTGGGGAAAGAAATCCACTGTTAATCCATAGTAATGGTACAAAAGAGACAGCAGCATTGCAAGCTTCCCCACGCTATCCAACCAATACAGTTCAGTGCCAACCCAGAGAGAGCAAAGTGAAATAAGTGCTTTTCCGTATTAAAGCCTCATCCTCTCTGCTTCAGCTACCAAACTAGCCAAGTGTTGTGATGGCTTTGTAGCTTGGACAGTGCACAGTGTCAGAGATAACAACTGCCAGTTCTTAGCACATTCTTCAAACCGGTCTTTGAGTACCATGCCATACCAAACCCATAATTTCTGGTTTGCCTTAATTCAGGAAGAGCCTGAGAGTGTAAAGCTTTAATTCTAAAAAGATAACTCTGTTGCCTTTTTCTTCACAAAGCCAGCTTTGAAATCATACACCGGCCTCATGAGGCTTGAAAAATCTGACCCTGGTTTGCCTAAAGATTATAACTGATTCATAACAGATGCCCAGGCCCAAGCTTGGCTTTTGGAGTTTATGCAAAGATCCCTCATTACTGGGGAGGATCCCAGATCAGTTCATAGGCATTACTACTACTGCTGCCAGCTGTACGGCCAAGCAAGCTCCCTCCCAGACAGTAGGCTTGGTTCCTTTCCCCAGCAGTCAGTGTGACCTCAGTCATTGGAGAGCGTACCTCAATATTTTATTACAGTCAGTACAATCTAGAGGATAAGCTATAAACCTAAGAATGAGGGACTCCTACCCCCAATGGTGGTTTTAACTCCAAGTCCCTCAGGGCACAGCTGTTCTTTTGAAATAACTTCGTGAGCGTCTACACTATGCACATGCTGTTTCAAAATAAATTCAGAATAGCAGGTGCATTATTTTGAAATCGGTAACCCTCCTTGCAGGAGGAATAAAGCCTGTTTCAAAATAGGTATTTCAAAATAGGCACTAGTTAAGACATGGAATAGTGCTATTTCTAAATAAGCCATGATGGCATCCACTGGCATTATTTTGAAATAGCACTATAGCCATGGTTACACTGCCCCTCCCTTTCAGAAGGGGCACGTAAATTTCGACAGTTTGAAAATGCAAATAAGGCACTGATATGAATATTCAGTGGCTTATTTGTATAACGACAGCTACCCAGCAAAAGTGCTGCTTTCAAAATAAAAATAGCCATATAGCTGGGTTCCTTTGAAAGGGTGCCCTGATGTCGGAAGCATCCTTCTACCCCAAAAATACTTTTGAACAGATGTAATTTGCATGCCCCTTCCAAAAGGACAGTCTATGGCTACATCTACATGTGAAGCCTACATCGAAATAGCTAATTTCGATGTAGCAACATCGAAATAGGCTATTTCGATGAATAACGTCTACACGTCCTCCAGGGCTGGCAACGTCGATGTTCAACTTCGACGTTGCGCGGCACCACATCGAAATAGGCGCTGCGAGGGAACGTCTACATGCCAAAGTAGCACACATCGAAATAAGGGTGCCAGGCACAGCTGCAGACAGGGTCACAGGGCGGACTCAACAGCAAGCCGCTCCCTTAAAGGGCCCCTCCCAGACACAGTTGCACTAAACAACACAAAATACACAGAGCTGACAACTGGTTGCAGACCCTGTGCCTGTAGCATGGATCCCCAGCTGCCGCAGCAGCAGCCAAAAGCCCTGGGCTAAGGGCTGCTGCCCACGGTGACCATAGAGCCCCGCAGGGGCTCGAGAGAGAGCATCTCTCAACCCCTCAGCTGATGGCCGCCATGGCGGACCCTGCTATTTCGAAGTTGCGGGATGCGCAACGACAACACGGTCCTTACTTCGACGTTGAACTTCAAAGTAGGGCGCTATTCCTATCCCCTCATGGGGTTAGCGACTTCGACGTCTCGCCGCCTAAAGTCGAAGTTAACTTCGAAATAGCGCCCGGCGCGTGTAGCCATGACGGGCGCTATTTCGAAGTTAGTGCCGCTACTTCGAAGTAGCGTGCACGTGTAGACACGGCTTATGTGTCCTGAAATGCTATTTCAAAATAGCTGAGTGCTATTTTGAAATACATTTCGTGTGTAGCTGTGTTATTTCAAAATATCTGTTTCAAAATATCTTATTTAGACATATCTCTGTAGGGTAGATGCAGCCTCAGTGACCTTACTGAAGATAGTAATGTTTCTGCCTTAGCTTCCTTGTTGCTGGAGCAAGACCATGGAAATTAGTAGCAAAAAAACAAAAAGACCATTAAGGTCTCCCATTTCCAAGCTAAATGTCAGACTCATTTAGCCTTCTTGACACCAACTCTTTTACATTACCACTACATAATTCTTAAGAAAAATACCTAGAATAGTACCAATATCACTCTTCATCAGAGAGCTTTTGAAAGGAAGCTAGTATTCTTCTCCCTGTTTTACAGTTGGGGGAACTGAGGCACAGAGAAGGGAACTAACCTGCCCACAGCTGTTGACAGTGTAGTAAAGAGGATCAAGGTTTCCCAAATTCCATTGAACAAACCTAAACAGCCTGATGTTGCCAGCAAGGAGGTCAGAGGTGCGAGAAAGAAAGAGAGGTTGTTGTTCCTGCTCTTGGGAAGCACGCAGCCACTACAGTGTCAACATAAGAACTCAGAAATATAGCCAGATCTGTTCCTGCCTAAGCTACTGAAGTCCTTCTTGTGTGACTTCAGGCAAGATGCTGAGGGCTTGATCCTGTACTTTTGAATCCAATGGGAATTTTGCGACTGATTTCAGGCTCTCAATGGCTCTCTCTGACTCAGTTTCCACGCGCACAGTGGGTATTGTGTTACTTCCTTGCCTCACATGGGAGTTGCCCAGCAAAATCCCTCAGTGTTCTTGAGGCACTCATGCTATGGGGAAAAGTGTCATAGAAAACACATGAAAAATAAAGAGGTCTAGAAATTACCAAAATGCACAGACAGCAAGGTCACGACATTCATGAGTTTAACATTCACAAATTCAATTATTTGAGAGCAGCTGCCGCTTCGCTGGGGCTCTTAGGGAGGAGTGCTGGCAGCTGCTTCCCCAGGGCTCTGCGCGGGAAGTGCCAGCAGCCACATACCCCAGGGCTGCAGGTGGAGCAGTGCAGGGCATGGGCGAGACTGGGACGTGGAGCTCAGGTACCAGTGCTGGAAGACAGGTGTGAAGGGACCACAGCTCCAGCAGCCATGGCATCCACATGCTCCACACCACAGCGGTAGTTGCTGGCCCAGCCTACATAGACCGGGGTGCCCGACCCTGCCTCCAGACAGGGGCCTGGCACAGCTACTGACCAGCTCTCCACAGCCCTGCCACCAGTCTCCGCCTCCCCCACTGCTGCCCAGAGCTGGCCAGGAGCCTGCTGAGTTCCTCTGTCCCAGCCAGGGTTAAATTATATTCGCAAAATCATATTCGCGAAATTCAGCATTCGCGAGGGTTCTCAACACCGAACGCTCATGCATGTTGCGGCCCTACTGTACTCAATGGCTCCCAAGCTAGGGCTCCAAAGGCCCTGAACCACCCACTTACCTGACAATCATCCCTTTCAAACCTTTTAAAAATATTTGCATCTCTATAGGATGCCAAACGCTGGCAGCTGAGCTCCAGTTCCACAGCAGGGGGCTGTGTGCGTGCTGGGAGGTGCCTTTAAAGAGGTACATGCACTCATATGCATTTTCATGTCTACAGTGAGTGTGTTTCATTTTTTGCAATCTAATGAATCATCTCACCTCCGCTCCATGTTCTCAGGGAAGCCCTATGCAGAGAGAAGTGATCTCAGTGGGCAGGAATCTCCGAACTTGGAAAAACTGCTGTGCAGGCAAAATGCTAAGGCTGGGTCTGAAAGCTTATTAGCCCATCAGCAAGCCACAAAACAGTCCAGTTCCCCTTCCTGGGTAGTCTTCAAAATGCAGGGATACCTTCAGAGCAATCACTAAAATCTAGTCTGAGTAAGCAAGGTCCACAGGTCTGAGATTAACAGGTGATGGACAAAAATCATCAGCTGAAAAAGCATTCCATCAGCCATCCCCTCTTCCACTCTGACCACTAGGGCCTGTGTGTTTTTAATACTCCCAGAGTAACGACAATATTTTGATAACTGCAATTATTTTTGATAGCCACACATTAGAAATGACCTATTATGTATTTTTATTCCATTAAAGGTGTAGTGAAATGTATTTTAAAATCCCAGACCTGGGCACCTTTTAGTGCATGCCCAATTTATAAATTCAATGACTCCAGTGCATGGGAAGGTAGATCACATACACGAAAAACAAGCAGAAGAAATTGCAATTGCTTGGCGACCTTGTGTTTGTACTGTTTGATTGATTTTATCAATGGTGTATTAGGGCTTCTGGATCAGGAGGGCCCAAGATCAGATTCTGCACCTGCACCGTATCATTATCACCAGTTATTAATCAAGTATGGACGACACAACAGAGTGGATGGGCCCAAACAAACAGCTTTTTTTTAACACAATGCCAGAACTATTTAAAAGGACACCTTAGAATAGCAAACAAAACACAAAATCTGGTTGCCAAAAATGAAACCGTAGCTTGAAGCCAGACCCAGAATACAGATAACAATTGGTCAAAATGCAGTGGGGAGGGGACCATGTGACTATATTCTTGGTGGTGGGAGACAAGGTAGAAGGGTGCCACAGGAACAGGAGACACAGTAGAGAGGAAACTCAGCATATCAGGACACTGTTGCAGGTGCTCAGTCAGGCCAGGGATGGTCTATTCTATTCTTCAGTTCTTTCCTTCTTGACTCATTGTCATGTGTGGCAAGTACGGGCAAGGATGGGAAAGGACAGGCATGTGTGAGTATGCCTGAAGAATCCGTTGACCTTAGCATTATTGCTGTTACCCTGACCTAAATAAAATAAACTCTGTGCCAGCCACCACTACTGGTGTGGAAAACTGTGTTGCTCTGGCACTGAGGGACTGTACCAGACTCTCTCTCAGGCTTGAGATTCCCAGTTTCTCAATGGTAGATGAGCAACCAGGCCCCTGCCTCTGACAGCCTATCAAGCTGACAGGCTGCCCCAGCTGCCTGAAGGATCACAGTTGAGACGCTGCTCCTGCACTGCAGTGTCAAAGTGCACAGAGACAGTGTGCAGAGAGCCCTGAAGGATGGGGTGCACACCTTTTATAAGCCCTCCCATTTCTGGGCACATCAGGGTCTGGTGAGGACACGTTTGCCATCTTTCCAGGGTAGAAGACAGTGACAGAGAAGCTGACTGCAGCCTCAGAGCACAGAAATCAAAATGGTGGACATAAAAGCCCTGGCGTCCCTCCCACAACAGTATGTAGAGCCTGCAATACTAGATGAGGGAGAACACTGGAGGCATGGTGCCTCATGAGTACGAGTCCCTTGTTCATCTAGGGTGGTATAACTGCAACATGTGTAGCAACCCTAAAAAAATTAGTATATTTTAATGGAAACTTTGCATTGCCATCTATGTTTGTATCACCCTGTATCTTTTTAATAGGCAACAGACTTTTGTATTGCTCTTAAGATTTGTTATTTTATACTATGTACCTTTATATTATCCTTCATATTTATTATTTTATATTCATAAGATACTTTGTTCCAGACTCCATATTGTGTCTAAGACTCCATTTTGCTATTGTATTAGCCTGTAAACCTGGTGCTATGTCTGTGTGAGAATGGATGCATGTGAGATGCATCTGGAAGTGTGAATGTGGATGCTTAGAGAGTTACCCCCTGTAGCCAGCCTGTCGACAACAAAGACCTGGTGGCTGAAGAACAATGGGAACTGGATTCTGCAGCAATGGCCTACCTGAAGAGGAAGACTGTCCCATGTGAAGATGATGAGTCACACAGAAACCTGGCACCTGCGAAAGGATCAAACCCATCTGCCATTGACTGGTGACTCATAGTGCCTGAGGCAGTGGGACAGAACCAGGACTATGGATTAAAAGCTGTAACAGATGTGTGCACCACTACTAGACTGGGTTCTTCTTGTCAACATCAGAGCATTGATCCCGATCAACAGAACCTTGCTCCACATTCATTTCTAATCCATCTGGCCTGTGGATTAGAGTGAGCAACTTCAGGTAACTGTAAGTAACCACAAGACGGTGTGTGTATATGCCTGTGAGTAAACTAAGTATATTATATGCACATAATATTATGGTGCTGTAGTCTCAATAAACGCAGTGTTCTTGCCTTACCCCTCTGAAAAGATCCCATGTGCGTCTTATAAGCATAACACATGCAACTCTAAGGTGCAGACAGCTCATCATCTGCCTGATTCCTTTGTCCACTTTCTCTGAGAGGAGCATCTAGCATGCAGAGCCCGTGCTCTCTTGAAACCCAGAGTTGTTATTAGTTGTTATAAATTAGAAGCCAGGTCCCTGCCTCAAAGAGTTTACAATCTAGAGCCGTGTCTACACGTGCACGCTACTTCGAAGTAGCGGCACTAACTTCGAAATAGCGCCCGTCACGGCTACACGTGTTGGGCACTATTTCGATGTTAACATCGACGTTAGGCGGCGAGACGTCGAAGCCGCTAACCCCATGAGGGGATGGGAATAGCGCCCTACTTTGACATTCAACGTCGAAGTAGGGACCGTGTAGTCGTTGCGCGTCCCGCAACTTCGAAATAGCGGGGTCCGCCATGGCGGCCATCAGCTGAGGGGTTGAGAGACGCTCTCTCTCCAGCCCCTGCAGGGCTCTATGGTCACCGTGTGCAGCAGCCCTTAGCCCAAGGCTTCTGGCTGCTGCTGCTGCTGCTGCAGCTGGGGATCCATGCTGCATGCACAGGGTCTGCAACCAGTTGTCGGCTCTGTGGATCTTGCGTTGTTTAGTGCAACTGTGTCTGGGAGGGGCCCTTTAAGGGAGCGGCTTGCTGTTGAGTCCGCCCTGTGACCCTGTCTGCAGCTGTGCCTGGCACCCTTATTTCGATGTGTGCTACTTTGGCATGTAGACGTTCCCTCGCAGCGCCTATTTCGATGTGGTGCTGCGCAATGTCGATGTTAAACATTGACGTTGCCAGCCCTGGAGGACGTGTAGACGTTATTCATCGAAATAGCCTATTTTGATGTCGCCACATCAAAATAGGCTACTTCGATGTAGGCTTCACGTGTAGACGTAGCCTAGATGATGTAGGAGTCTTAGCAGCTTGTTCAAAGGGTGAGGTGGCGAATCCTTTCTTTCTTCTGCTTTAGGACTATCTGCAATTTAACCTACTGTAAATAGATAAGCACATCAGTCCTCGCACTCATAATTAGTAATAACAAAGTAGCTGGAAACTAGCTGTTCTACTGAACCTGGCAGGAAATTTTTGACTTTCTGTAGTTCATTACTAACTTCAACAGCAATGCAAGGAATGCAGCTCTCTGCTCTGTTTAGGCACTCACCATGTCTGGAACTGCAGCCACACAAATACAGAGCCCTCCTCCTAGCTTCCACTACATGTTTCTAACCTATTTAGCTGTAAGCTATCTAGACGTTTTGTTCTTAAGAAGAGTGGCATCATCATCTAGTGATTAAATGTAGTTAAGTGCTGAGTCAAAGTTCTTTCCCCAGATCTTCTACTGACGTGATATGACTTTGGGCAATTTATTCAATTGCTCAGTGCCTCATTTTTCTGATCAATAAAATTATCGTTCAGATTTGTTGTCCATAGCAGTTTATGAACATTACTGTACTCTGGCACACATAGTGCTGTGCAGACATGTTTGAAGATAAGGGGCCCACTTCATGGCTACCCTGTCATCATTTTTCACTGGCTGGTCCCCAACACATGTTGTGTCTGTGCTCCGATACAAAAGCCTGTAAGAAAGGGGATAGTCAATATGTGCCCTTGATGTTGCTATCCCTCATGTATTCATTAGCTGCTGCAAGACTCACAAAGCCATGACAACAGAGGCACAACTTAGAGCATTCTGCATGGCCCTTCTGACCTGTGCCAGAGCCAGACTGGCCAACAGCAACCTCAGAAGCGAGGGGCACAAGCTATCTCCTTTGATTCCTGAACTGGACTCTGCATTGGCACAGGGAATGAACTAGGGGCAAGGTCCATGCCCCAAAGCGTCTACCATCTGAAATCAGATGTGACAAGAGCAAGTGGGGAAAGGGAAACATGGTCATACCAAAGTTACTAAGTGATTGTACTCGACACACAGCTTGTTACTGGGACTAATAATACCTCATACCTGACATCAGCATTGGGAGTCTTAATTCAAGGATGTTTATACAGCACATCCAGACAGGCACAACATCTGTATCATTAAAACATACCAAAAACTGTTCACTAATATGTGTTTGGAAACTAAAGGGCCCAATTCTTCACTGTCTGCCACCTGGGATGGTTGTTCACAGGTGAGCTGCTGAGAGTGGCAGAACCTTGCAACCCCTTTGTATTGGTGTGAATAGCTAATACAGAAGGTGAAAGATAACAGAGAATCCCGCCCAGTGCATCTTGTCCAGGCTATCTGGCAGTCATCCGTGTTCTTCCCAGGGCTGTCTAGTGTTTTCTTTCAGTAGCATCTAATCCATGGAACCAGACACAGCAATATAGCCTCATCACATACTTTCATCTATAGTACAGACACACAAACAGGAAGGGCAGGGTGGCTAGTAAGTGACCTCTCAGAGGGCCCAGTGTACTTTTTCTCAATTTGCTTCTCACTTCACCATTCCCTCTTTGTCGGAAACGGCAGGTAACCCAGGCAGGAGTGGTGTGCAAATTGATTTGGAGCCGATCGATGACTTGGTGTTCGTCTCTGGCCAGCTGCCACGGCACTGATTGCCTCCAAATCGATTCACACACCATTCCTGCTCAGCACACCTGCCATTTCAGATGGAGATGGAACAATGAAGTGAGAAGAAAATTATGTATTTGTTAGACATCTTAGTCCCCCCACCCACTTCAGCAGAGGAACCTGGAGGATTTTTTGCTGTTATTTGTAGAATGCTCCAGTAGAAAAATTAACAACAAAAACAGAGATCATGGACCTCGGTCATGTGATAAGAACAGCCAGCACCTGAGCTTAAGGAGCCTAAGCTGCTGCCTGCAAATGGGTCTTCATAACAGAGGTGCAGCATCAGAAATATGAAGCTGGATTCTCAGCTGGTAACACTGGAATTGCTCCATTGCTATCAAAGGAGTTAGGCTGATTTACAGTAGTCAAGAATCTGGCCCCTGGAGTATACAGGGCTCAATTCTTTGCTGCCTTGAGCTTCATGTAATCATTTACACCTCCACAGAATGAATGTACAGTTGTTTCCATGTAGTAGTGGCACACTTGTATTACAGCTGTAACACAGCTGCTGACAACACCAGAGAAAAGAGAGTGGAGACTCAGGCTCACATGCTGTATGAATGTTGTCCAGCAGTCTGTAGCTCAGAAAGGAATTGCAGAGGTGTGCCTCTGAGACTGCTCACATGTATCCAGAGCAGACCTCCAGACAGGGCCAACAGTTCTGCTCCCTCACCAAGACACTGGCCCTTCTGGAACATAGTAATTTGGCTGGTGTAGCTCTCAGGAACAGGCATGCATTGCTGCTGTGGGCTGGAGGATGGTTGCAGCTTCTTTTCTGTTAAACTAGGCAGTTGCAGCTCTCCTGCTTGGCTCCTCTTAGCGATGATGGTGAAGAATCATCTCTCAGATCTGCAAATCATTAGCTGACACATTACTCCCAGGTTGGACTCGGTGTCACTGCTGCTGCTCTGCTAGTAACAGGGTTGGTTTTCTCCAGGTCAGGGGTTTGTTGAGGCTATGCCTCTCTGCAAACTCCCTGAGTCAGGAGAGGTCAAAGGTTACACAACTCTCTTGCCTCAACACTTTTGTCCTGCTTCTGGCACATCCTTTAAGCTACGTCTACAAGTGAAGCCTACATCGAAGTAGCTTATTTCGATGTAGCGACATCGAAATAGGCTATTTCGATGAATAACGTCTACACGTCCTCCAGGGCTGGCAACGTCGACGTTCAACATCGATGTTGCGCAGCACCACATCGAAATAGGCGCTGCGAGGGAACGTCTACATGCCAAAGTAGCACACATCCAAATAAGGGTGCCAGGCACAGCTGCAGACAGGGTCACAGGGCGGACTCAACAGCAAGCCGTTCCCTTAAAGGGCCCCTCCCAGACACAGTTGCACTAAACAACACAAGATCCACAGAGCCAACAACTGGTTGCAGACCTTGTGCATGCAGCATGGATCCCCAGCTGCAGCAGCAGCAGCCAGAAGCCCTGGGCTAAGGGCTGCTGCACACGGTGACCATAGAGCCCCGCAGGGGCTGGAGGGAGCGCGTCTCTCAACCCCTCAGCTGATGGCCACCATGGCGGACCACGCTATTTCGATGTTGCAGGACGCGGATCGTCTACACGTGCCCTACTTCGACGTTCAACTTCGAAGTAGGGCGCTATTCCCATCCCCTCATGGGGTTAGCGGCTTCGACGTCTCGCCGCCTAACGTCGATGTTAACATCGAAATAGCGCCCAACTCGTGTAGCCGTGACGGGCGCTATTTCGAAGTTAGTGCCGCTACTTCGAAGTAGCGTGCACGTGTAGACACGGCTTTAGGGTGGCATAAAAAAGATGCTGCTCAAATCATGGACTGAGGAAGATTATCTTTTAAACAAATGTAACCCTTCTGTTAACGCCAGATGCCTGCCAGAAGGGCCGGGTTCAACTCTTGTGGGGTTTTCCTATCAAGGATACAATCAACCGGCTCGAGCCCCCACCCAGTGGCCTGGGACAATTTCACCCCCGTGCTGGGTGCCTGTAAGGCGGTTCTCCCCCCCCTCGCAGGCACAGAGTCTGAGATGGAAATGGCTTGTTTAATGACCGTAACCTACCCCAAGGTTACAGCGACAGATGCAGTATATCTAAGCACAGAAGAGACAAAACCCCTTTTACCCAGATACCATCCCCATATGCAGTAGAACCCAGTCTCTTGCTGGGGCTCTTGGCCCTTTTCCACACACACACAGTTACAGGGTGTACCCTCTGCGGTGCAGTCCCAAACTCAAAGCCCACAGATACATCACCAGGGCAATACTAGCTGTCCACTTGTCTGTAGCCTCCCCTTGCTGTCACCAGCCGTCTGCCAGTCACTGTCGTCCGCCGCCGCTCCTACCGGCCGCCCGCCGGTCGCTGTCGTCTGCCGCCACCGCCGCTCCTACCGGCCGGCCGCCGGCCGCCGTTGTCTGCTGCCGCCGCTCCTACCAGCCACCCGCCGGTCGCCGTCGTCTGCCGCCGCCGCCGCTCCTACCGGCCGCCCGCTGGTCCTGCTGTTGTCCGCCGGTCCTAACCCCACTGCTTGGGACTGCCCTAAGGCAGAACCCAATGATTTCAGCTCTGTGTGGCCTCACCTGCCACTCTGTGATTTCAGCTCTTGGTATCTCTAGTGGGGGGTTTCACAAACACCCTAGTATCCAGCTCTTATCTTTTAAGAGGTGGGGAGGGTTAGTCAAGCCAGGCTTATAGCTATGTGGCCAAGGCATAGGCAGGGCCAAGGCACTCAGCAAGCTGGCTCAACCAGTACCCCTCCCCTTGCTTCCCTCACAATGCTTTAAACCAGAGAGCCCTGTGTAATCAATGTCTTACACAGGTAAAGCGACTGCCCTGTCCCCCACAACAACCCAAAGCATTGGTGAGATCTCACAACTCCCACATTAAGTGTCAGCTTAAATTGTGATTTTACAACTACATGTTTACAATAGACCAAATCTCATGGCTTACTTGCTACCCATTAGGCTTTGCCTGAAAAGGTATCACACATGCACACCTTTTGCATTCTCATGCAGATGACCTCTGGGAGACTCATTCCTCCCAGCCTTCAGCAGCACTGCATTCCTTCTGCCACATTCCCTACACAAACATACTTTCTCATTTCCAGATCTTGTTTTTGCAATCTTATAGTAGTCTGTAGGCTGTATTTCACTTTTGTACATTTTCAAGTACTGCGCATACACTGGGTTAAATTTTCAAAAGTATTGAATTCCCCTTTTTAAAAATAATAAGGGAATAAGTTAGGAGCCTAAATTCCACAGACTTCTAATAAAAATTAGGCTTGTAAGTGCCTTCAGCCTCTTCAATTCACTCTTGTAAATGGGAGCTGAACTTAGGTCAGTGCTTCTGAAAATTTTACTTGAATGATTTCCTACAAATGGCAGACATAAAGGTCAATGTTTTCAGATTCATTCACTAATTGTGTGTGCCTCCATTGTCAGGTTTCCAACATGAGGTGCATTGTCTTTGATTATCCGAGTGTTCAAGAATCCCAGCAAGCTGCAGACCCCCCAGCAACCATGAGAATTAGGCCTGAGAAGCCATTTTTCCAAAGACCTGAGTATCCACAACTGGGGGCTCTATTTTCCAAGCGGCTTAGCTCCTATCTCAGCACCTTAATAAAGAGGCCAGATTTTCAACATAGCCACCAACCAACAGCATCCTTTGAAAGCCACGCAGATGTCAGGATGCTGAGCATTTTTGCAAATCCAGGCACTTCTTTAGTCATCTAAATTTGAGCTATTGGGTCCTGCTGAACTTTTTGGAAACTTTAGCTGTTAGGTGCCTCAAGTAGGAAACGTAGACACTGACTCTGTGGATGCTCAGGGGCTGGAGCACCTGTGGGGAAAAATTAGCAGGTCCTCAGCACCCAAGCACCCTTTTCTGTCCACCTCACTCAGTACTGCTTGCCCACCAGTCATCCACTGACCAATTCTTCCCCCTCCCTCCCAGCACCTCCCACCTGCTGTTTTGCACTATTCAGGAAGCTCTGGGAGGGCTGTGGAGGAGCAGAGATGGGGCACGCTCAGGGAAAGAGTTGGAATAGGGGAGGGGCTGGAGTGGGGATGGAAGCAGGGGCAGAGGGAACATCAAGCACCGCCCACCCCAGCTAGACAACAGTCAGAGCCTTTGGTTGGACACCCCAAAGATGGAGGTGGCCAAACTTAGTGGATGTTTCTTAAAAACTGATTGCCGGTGACTTGCCCAACTAGGGCACAGAGCAAGGCAGCAGTACAGCTTGGGTTAGAATATCTAAATAATTGGCCTTAAGTCCTGCCTTTGGTCCCCGGGCCTTCGCTACACTCCAAAAGGCAGAGGGAACGTTCATGCTGCAAACAAGCTCTTATTTATTGCTCTGGCTTTTGGCAAGTCTGTTTTCTGTTCTATTGCACAAGTCTCCAGTCTGCCCATGAGGGCATTAGTGTCAGAAGTGCAGCCAGCAGGGCAGGGTGCCGATGAAAAGAAAAAACTTCTGGGGGCATCACACAGACCTCAGTTCCTAGGTGGAACGGATGTTGAGAAGATAGGGCCGGTTTATGCACATGTTTAGAGGTCATTAGGATTTTCTCTTTGTCATTTACTGTTTCTCTGATCATTTCACCCCACCTCTTTAAAGCCCTCCATCCCTTTGCCCTTCTATCACCACATCAATTATTAGCTTCTTCTCCTCAGCTTCAAGGCCTCTGATAGCCCTCCCTCCTCTCCCCCACAACTTATCCACACTTATCTTTTATTGTGTGAGCCCATCCTCCTCAGCTGTGCCATTTATGCCAGTCTGATCCTCACATTTATCAGCATGTCACATGAACGTCCCATGCCACTGTTTTCTTCACCACCCCATGTGCATGGAATGCCCTCCTTAAACTGATCTGTAAGGCCACTCTTCTATCCCCTTTCATCGTCTTCCTACTGAACCACTTTTTCTGTGATGCCTGCTAGAAACTGGCCAACTAATAACAGAGAGAATGCTGGCAAGCTCATGTGTGTTAATTTAACTTAAAGGATAATAACAATAACCCCTAAATGATCCAATACTTTCAAAAGACGAGCCTTGAAGTTTAAATTCATTACTTTGCTAGGCAGTAAACATCACGTACTGAACAGAGACTGGATTTATGGCTTATTACAATTCCCTGTAATGCACTAACCCCCCCTTTTTGTCTTGTGACTACAAAACTGTTAAAGGGCCACTACCGCAAATGGTCCCTTGCAATATGTGCTAAGTACTTATGCTAAACAATCTGTTCTGCCTTGTATTTAGTGTGACACGTTAATCACCTTTTGCAGACCTGCAGAAAAGGTTTGTGTAGCTCAGAAGCTTGTCTCTGTCACCAGCAGAGGTTAGGCCAATAAGAGATAATACCTCACCCCCCCCCCCGGCCTTATGTCCATCATGTTGAGATTCATGTTTGAGTGTATTATATGCTAATATAAAATTTATTTTAAAAAGATAGTTAGTCCAGCCAGCTGAGATACATTTCACTTCATCTATTGCTGTAGTTTAATTGGAAGCTATGAGCCACACATTTGGGAAGGAGACTGTCTCCTCCAAACCGAAGGGTGAGAAACAGCACCCTAACCCTGTGCTGTGGACAGCAAGATTACAGGTGTGCATGTGCGGGGAATGGAGATGGAGCAGGAGCTTGGGGAAAGGCGAGGAGGCGGATTGTCTGGACCCTTCCCTCCCTAGGGATGGCCTTGCTTGGCACATAACACACCCGCCCAGGACACTATGAATTATGGGAAAATTTGGTGCCCCAAATTTCATGGTGACTAACACAGCTGCGTATTTTAGGCATTGTTAGGGACCAGCCCTGCTTTTGTGTTTACTTTGAATTCAGTTCAAAACAAAGTTCTGAATAAAAAAGGTCCGTTTTATCCAATAAGAGAACAGAAAGCTGGCTGGATTAGGAGGGCTTGTTAAACAGAAGGATCTGGCTGTCTGCTAGTCCTAAGGGAGATGTGAGTCATCAACAGTGAGATGGAGAGAGAGGAGGAGAGCCCAGTGAGCTGGCAACCTTCAGAACCACCATCCTCTTGCATAATCCTCCTACCTTCAGAAGGAAGGAATAGGCTACCTGTAACCCCTATCCCAAAATACCTGCTGCTTCTACCTCCTATGCTTCTTGTGCTATGTAGATTTTAGAATGCCATGGGACATCAGAAGGAAATTCCTGTGCAATCATATATTTGCTGGGAAGCAGAGTTCACAGAGCTGGTTGTAAAGTGGAAGGCTGCTCCACAGAAGAGAAAGGAATCATGTGAGTACTTTCAGATAGCATGTTGAAAACCAGCATGCACCAGAAAACAGTTTGTTCTGAATAGTGAGGAAAAAACAGGCATTATAGTTTTAATATTAAAGTGGAACTAGGTTTTTATGTGTTAATTTAAAACAACAAAATAATACAGAAATCTCTGTCACGCCTACATGTAAACCGCGTATCTATTTCTCTCTATTAGGCCAGGTCTATGAATGAAAATCATACTGCCTTAATAAGCAAATACAGTTTAGCTATCCTGATAGGAAACGGGAATAGGCTATACCAATACAGGCTACTTCTGTCTAGGTATTTAGCTGCCTCTGTATTAGGGGTTACAATTTACATTCTAAAATTTAAATGTTTTGGTATTTAGAGAGTGAAAAACCCAACTAGTTTTGTTGTTTATCACATTTATGACTAAGACAAATTAATGTGAAGTGTCATTTGCATAATGTAAATTGTTCTTCACCATTCAGTGGTCTGCATGTGCTCTAAGCTCAGACTGAAGGAGGACAGTTTCATATCTGCATTACTAAGAAGGACCTGTGGAAGCTCAGAGCTCCTTGGGTCAAGCAGGGGAAACAATTAGCATAAGAAGTCCTGTGGCACCTTGTAGACTAACAGATTATTTAAAGCATAAGCTTTCATGGGCAAAGACCCACTTCGTCAGATGCATTTGAAGCTTACCACACAGAGAAGTCTCGGTTTTTGCCCATGAAAACTTATGCTTCAAAAAAATTGGTTAGTCTATAAGGTGTCACAGGACTTCTCATTGTTTTTGCAGATACAGACTAACATGGCTACCCCTCTAATAAAATTATGATGCTGACTTTTCCAGAATGCCTTTCTATCAAACATTCATTGAGTGTCTTGGACACAGTGTTAAGAAACTGTGGTGGAAGTAGGGTTTAGATGGGATTTATAATTTTACTGTTTGGGGTTGTTTAACCCTAAAAGTACTATCCCCACTAATAACACCTTTGTCCAGAAGAAGGTATGGTAATCATAAATAGTATTAATACTTTGTTATTTTAAAGCCATTTCCTCCTTAGGATCACAAAGCACTTTACCAATATTAATGAATTAAACCTTGTAACATTATTTTTGGCTTGCAGAGAGGGGAATCTACACAATGTGTCCAACATCATAAAGCAACGCTGTGGTAAAGCTGGAAGTAGGACTCAGATTTTTTGACTCCTGTTCCTATCCCACTGCTTCTTTTCACAGTGCAGCAACATTAATGTGAACACCTACAGAGTCTGCCAAAAGCTGAGCTACATGAGGTGGGGATGATCAGTCTGGATGAATAGGGCCGGATACAAGGGATAGGTCTGATCCCCACTCTCTAGGTATCCAGGGAGGCAGCAGGGATAGGAAAGTACACAGGCAAACCTAGGAGCACAGGGTCAAGGTCAAATTGTATGTAACAGATAATTCTGGGGCAAGAAAACTCTCGTTTAAAAGCCGAGAGAACAGGGAGGACAAATCCTATAATATCAACACCTTCAGACATTTTACACACACACACACACACACACACACACACACACACACACACACACACACACACACACCCCTCTCCCTCCAGAGACTGCTCTACCTTACACTCAACTGTGATGCCAGCAGTTGTGGTGTACGACCACTCAGAGGTTCAGGTGCTTGCAAGTGCTTTGCTTTATTTTGTGTTTAATTGGCACTGGCTGTGCTGCTGAGCATAGCATCAAGAGCTTCACAGCACTCCTCCCAGACTTCTCTGTCTGGGAAGTTTAATCTCAATGACACAGCCCTGAAGACCACAACAGCCATTCCATAGCATGCTCCAGTCACACTCCTTTCCTTCCTCACATGCTCCCTTCAGCTGTGGAAAGGGCATGACACACAGTTTTGGAACCTAGATTAGCTCCTGGTGGCCCAGTCCACCACTTCAGTGTTCCAAAATCCAGTATACCAGCTGCAATATCCAGGATTGAAGTCAAACCTCTACAATATCCATCGAAGGAACCTCCAGGTTGCGTCTCTCATTTACCTGGACTTTATTCAAAAGTGCTCTATTTCAATTGCCCATTTTTTACTCCTAATCTTTCTGGATTGCCTCCTATTTCTTAAAACCTCACTCAATGCACTGCAGAAGCTTTTGGAGCAGACCTTTCTTTATGTCCGCTTACCTCTTTCTCACTTCTATTTTGTCCTCAGCTTTTTTCACTGTCACAAAGAACTGCCTCCAAAGGACCAATCCAGCAGCATAGCGTGGCACCAGCGGAGATAATCAGCAACAGGGACTACAACAAGGGTGGGCAATAACAATTATAATTCAGTATTCTATATGGATAGTTGTATAAATGTAATATGTCACAACTGTACTGAAAGGGCAGGATATACCTAGATGTGATAAAAGTGGACCCATTAACTCTTGTGGTTACATCACATGTCAGGAATAAGGAAAGTGTTACCTTGTGAAAAAATTCCAGGATCTTCATGAAAGTCAACCTAATACACACTATTCCTAATAATTCTCCTTTCAAACAAGACATTTCATTTTATTTTTCAAAGGTAGCAGTTAGTAATAAGACTTTCATCAAGATGTAGTTTGTATTTTTCAGCACTGTCTATATGTGGGGATCTATATTACTGCATAAAATGTATCTATTTTTACCTCTCATTTCAGGACAGGTGTAGCTGTCACTGAAAGAGCTATAATTAAGATGGATCCATTGTGATTTCAGTGTATTTTTTTCTGTTCTTGATGCATTTATCACAGACTGCCTTAACAATACTTAACGAGTTATAGTTGCACTCTCTGCAAGTGTATGCAATTAATTTCCTATTTATGAAAGGTAATGGAAAATGAAATATTGTTGCTTTTTTAATGCAGAGGCAGGTATAATGAATGGGCTCTGGCAAACAGTAGACAAAGTATGTTAACCTGCATCTGGAAATCCTGCTTCCATCTCCCCACCACCCACCCCCATCCTGGACAAGTTTTAGAGCTCAGGATAGTTCACTTCTTGCTTTTTGCCTTGCTGATATTGGGGAGAACTGAGACTTACGCTTGGATACAAAGAGAAGCAACAGCATTCAAACCTTGCATGTAAAAGGCCATGTGGTAGGTCCTTCTTGCCACTTTTGTTCACCCTCAGCTTGAAGGGTCCCTGCACACCAGGAGTCATAGAAGTCCACATCTAGGGAATTGTTTTGGGTGGGGGTCTGGGGGCAGTGTTACATAGGAGTTAAAGATGTGCCCTTTCCCAAAGATTCGTTTTCCTCAGTGTTCCCAGGAGGGAATCATATTCTCAACAGAAGTCTGGCTGTCAAAAGCTCAGGGAAAAGCCCTGGTTGCAGACGAGAACACAGTCAGCTCCAGCTTCCTCCGTAATCTGCCCATTATGTGAGAAGGGAGTATGCTGATGTCCTGTCCTTCTTCCCAACATACCTTGCTGTGGAGGCCTATAAATACCAGTAGTCCCTTGAACTACATTTCCAGGGAATCCTTCTGGATGAGGGAGGAGCCTTGTACTACCCACATGTCACAGCTCCAGGTCTGGGCTTTAAACAGAGTCAGAAGCTTGGCCTCTCTCTCCAGCTACAAACTGCCACCCTGGGACTATTTTTTCAGCTCAGGGGTTGTCTCTTGTGCCCCTGGGCTCTGTTTTTGCAGAATGGCCCCAGTGTAGGGTAGTATGGCTCCAGGGACTCTCTGCTCAGGCTTAAAAGGTTGTTATACCACATTAGAGTCCTCAGCAAAGCTACCACTGACTACTGTGTCCCTGGACAGAAAACCCCTTGAATTCCAAGATACCAGCACACAGCGTAGGTGATCTGCTGGAGCAGAGAGGTCAGAGACTCCCTAGACCTTTTATGTGCGCAGTCAGGTCCCCTCCCTGGAAACAAATTCCCAGTCACTTTGTTGCTGTCTCGTCTCACCACTGCAACTGCTCACCTGGGGACAGGGAGGTGAGGAGTCAGTCTCTTACCCCATCTTAAGGCAAGCAGCTGGGTTATGACAGACAGATCCTCAGTGAGAGCCTTACCACAGCATGTCCGTGTATATGGTCATGTTTAGAAATGAAGAACACTCACCTTCAGGAAGACCTTGATGAGAGAGGGCTGTAAATGTGGCTGAATACTTCACTGTCCTGGTTTTTTCTCTTTAAGCTCAGGTGATGGCTGCCAGCACACCAAGGTCTGAAGCGGGGACCTCAAGATTTTACAGCCTGAACTGTTACATCCTGAGTAAAACCAGGCTCAGATCCTCAGTGGTCAGTTTTGAGGGCTACTGGAACATGCCCTCACCACAGAAGATGGAGTCAGCTCCTACAGGTATGTGAAATCAGAAACCAAGAGATGGGGATAGAAGGCAGCAGGTGGGGGGAAAAACACAATAATCATGGCAGAATGATTCCTGGTTCCCTCCTCAAGCAGATGGACACAAAAGTGGGTGTGTTTAGTGCTTGGATGTTCCTGAGAACTCAGTGTGAACATTACACAATTCCAACTGGAATGAATAAAACGAGCAAAACAAGAGCAGCTATGCTGTTATAGCTGTAATTGGCAAGGGCTGCAGCGCACTCCAGCAGCATCTGACTAGGTCAGCAACAGAGCAGGAGGACATGTGTAAAATCACAGAACTGCTCCACAAGTGAGGGTGTATAGGAAATGAGTCAGAGCTGACAGAAAGAGAAAGGATGGTCTCATGGTTAAAGCCATTGAGTGCTGCCTGAAAAACTGAATTCTATTCTTGCCTATGCCACAGAGGCCAGGTCCACACTAGACCTTAAAGTCAATTGTCGATAAATCAGCTCCAGCTATGCACCTGCTGTAGCTGGAATTGCGCATGTACAATTGACTTATCTGGACTTCCTCACTGAGGGAGGTCAATGGGAGAAAATCCCTCACTGACCTCCCTTACTCATCATGAAATTGTGAGGTACAGGGGGAGTCAACTGTTAACCCTGATTGTTCAATTTCACACATCCCTGACTGGGTTGATCTCCTGGGTAGTGAAGACATAACCTCAGTTTCAGACGATGCTAAAAAGGTCACAAAGTCCGATGACAGAGATGGTCACTAACTGGGTGTCCCTCATTTTCTGGGTGTCTGACTTGAGACCCGAGCGTCTGATCTGCAGAGCTTTTTGAGCACTCTCAGTTGCAGTGGAATTCAATGTGCTATGCTCATATAAAGTGCTCTGAAAAATCAGGTCCTTGGCACCTCAGATAAGCAGCACAATAGCCGGGGGAAGCCAAGCAAGCTGCACATTTTTGTAGACCCAAGCAATTTAAAAGCAGCACTAAAAAGAGAGTTCACTATCAAGTGCCTACAGCTGAAGAAATATTACCTGACTTGGCAAAAGGAAAGATATTCTCAGAACCTGCTGCCAAAGACAAGATATTGGCAAGTGCTTCTGGATAAGGAAAGCAGTTACTTTTCCACAGTCTGGACACCAGCAGGCAGATACTGATGGTTGAAAATGCTGTTTGGACTCAAACCTGTGATGGAAATATATCAATACTGCCAGCTAGACATACTAGCAGAAATTGAAGGGAACAGCATCATAGATGATGACATTCTGTTGTATAGACATGGTGACAGCATGGCAGAAGCTTTGGCAGATCACAACCACAACCTTATCTGCCTGCCAGAGAGAGCCAAGGAAGTAAATCTAAAAATAAATAAGCAATAGGGCTGGAAGAATCACTCCTACAGAAGAGGGAGATGGTAGCTTTTGTGTCAGTCTCTTTCATCCTCAGAACAAGGTTTTAAAGGAATGTCTTGCAGCTGTGTTTGCAAGCAGAAAGTTCAAGTAGAAAGTGACAATTAATTAAGACACAGCATTTTTAAAAAACCGTTGCTTGCTAGTGGTCCCAGACCACATTTAGGCAGTGTTACAGAAACTGCAGTTATAAACTTAGACATTTCCTATAAGAAAGGGACTGAGATTAGGCCTGCTGATGGAGGAAGGGGCAAAGGGAGCAGTTGCCCCAGGGCCCAGCATTTCAAAGAGGTCCAGAGCTCCAGGCTCTGAGGGAGCATGGGGGATGGGGACAGGGCCTAAGCCCCCACCCCTGCTGAGACAGATAGCCAGGTCCCCCTCCTACCTTTCCCCCAGCATTACAGCAGCTGTTGGCACTGCTGACTGGGATACATGTAAGTGACTTCTTATTCAAAGCAAGCTTATAGCATGAAAATATAGCAACTGAACAAGATTCAGACCTTCAGCCTGATAGAAATATGGAAAACACAGAAAGACAGAGAAAGACTTAACCATGCCTGTTATTTGCCAGTTTTAAGAGTCTGGGGACAAACTATACAAGACAGAAATTTACAAGTGTTCATATCGATCTTTCTGTCAGGATGGCCACCCGTGAGTGGCGAAGCCACACCCGCTTTTCAAGAATGCTGGCACTATGGAGAATAACCGAGAGTCCCAGACACCATCCTATATAAAAACAGTCAAATCATAGCATCCAGATCATTAAGACAGCAGTTCTCTCAAGAATACATCAGAGCCATTCTGAATAGAAGACTGTATCTGGAAAGCCAAAGACTCTGCACATAGACAGATTTGACCAAGATATTAGAGCTCTGGTAAGCACTTGAGATACCTGTGTGAATGTTGACTTTCACCTTGCACCTGATAGGGAGCTATCTCTTTACAGACCCCTGTGGGCGAGGTAAGAGTAAGTTGAGAGTTACTGTTGCTGTGCAGATTCACCCCTCCACCCATCTGATGAAGTGGGTTTTTGCCCATTAAAGCTTATGCTCCAAAATATGTGTTAGTCTATTAGGTGCCAAAGGACTTCTGTCTGACTAGTATAATCAGTGAGCTGGCCGCCTAGCAGTGATCCACGGCAGAGGAAGAGGCTGCCTGGACTTCAGCTGAGGATTCCCTACAAGCAAATGGAGAGATGGTTCAGACTCAGCATATGATCCAGATCTAATGATCGGAGGCACAAACTGAGGCTTTGGTGAACTACATCTAAGCTTTTGGGACCTGTTTCCCCTTACCCGCCATCATCACTTGGGTTGAGTTTTGGTCATTTGTTCTTCATCCACATGTTTTTTCTTACTCGGGCATACATGTTGATGGCTCTGTCATCCTTTGTCTAAAAGAAGATATGGAGTGGTTCTTGTCAGTGCTTTCCTGGCACTGAAGTCTGTAATGTCATGGGATCTGCTCCAGAGGTTTGCTTGACTTATTGAACATTACTCTTTTCCAAAACAAAATCTGACTGTTTCAGGCAGGAACCACAAAGGACCCATCCTTTTAACCACTTGCATGGGCAACCCTAGATGGAAAGTCAACTGAAAAAAAAAAAGGTTAGATGCCTTCTAACCTCAACATTTAATAGCACTATCAATATGATATTGACATAACATCACGGGGGGGATGTTGAAAATAATGCCTAAGCATTACCCACTGTGCACAACTGAAGACAGAATAGTGTTGGAACAGAGCCAAACATGTTTTTATACTGACTAGATATGATGTTCTCATTAAAAAAAATAAGGTATCCAAGTATGAAATCTTCAGTAAATATAGAAGTTAGAAAAGAACCCTGGAAACCCCATGACACTCATGCTTCTCCTTGGTCCAAGATGGTGGCAGATCTGTTAGAATTAAAAAGAAAAGATTAACTCTTATTATTGGACCTCTATTTATATATTTTAAAGTGAACTGTTGCACACCCCATCAGGTAAATTTATATACAATCAATATCTATCATCTCCTGTCAAAAAGAATGCATGCTTTGTTTAATTTGAAGAAATCATGAAATACTTTCTGATAAGGGCAGTCATTCTGTAAGCGGAGATAGCATAAGATCTGATTCCATATAAATACATGAGTTCACTGCTGCTGACACAATGCATCCTAAGTTAGTCTCCCAGCAGTTCTTAAGTGACTTGACTTCAACCCTTGTACTCTGAGTGGAGCATAGGTCATCTACAAGTCTTCTCCACTTCACTCTGTCTCAGGACAAAATTTCTATCTGACCCCAGGAGTACTTCAGTTGTTGTCCTTTAATCCCAGTAGTTCTTCTCCATGTTGTCCAAGGTCTTCCTCTTTTGCATTTTCCTTTCAGATTCCATTTGAGAGCTTGACAGACTATGCTGGATGATGGTTTTCTGAGAGTGTGGCTTAGCCATCCCCACTTTCGTCTCTTGATTTGAAGGTCAAGTGGTTCTTGTCTGTTCCAAAGCTCCTCATTTGCAATCAAGTCTTGCCATTTGATCTGAGGGAAATTGCAATTTTTTCTGTACTTTGGTCTCAAACCCTGAACTTGAGGCAGTAAGCCTCAAACACCTTCCTGAGACCACTTCCTCTTTTGTGGTAAAACAAAATTTCTGCTTCTTTCTTCCTTCCTCCTTCTCAGGACAGAGCAAAAGTAAAGTGGGCTGGAAACAGCCACAGCTTTTATAATGCTTCCTCTTCTGCATTGAAGAAAATAGAGCCTTTAAACTAGTAGCAACAATACCATCTCAAACAGAGGTGGGTCAAAGCTTTATTGGGAGTTTTTATTTATTTATTTATTTGTGCAGTGCTGTAGCTATGCTGATATAGGTCTACCGGTGCAAATGCCCACAAAAGATGTAGGTTACCTTAAAGTAGTTTACTCCAGTAAGCTTCCAGTTTTGGTTGCAATAAGACAAGCTGCATTTTTATCACAGTATAGTTTGTCTCCATTAATTCCACCAATGTACTTTTCCCAGGTCTAGACAGTTTGCAGTCTTTAAACTAAACAGAATTATGCTGAAGTTTGTTGGGTCATCTTTCTGAGTACCCAACAATTTCCAATCAAGATGCTCAACTATTCCCAGCTCCTTGCTTCTTGAACATGATTTTCAGAAAATTGGCATCCTGCTTTTGTGCATGCTTTGATCTGCACTGAAATAGTTAATCTCACCATTTATATTCTGACTGGGCTTTAGCTTTAACAGCCCCATCAGATGAATGGGGTAGTTCACTGTGTGTTTCTCAGAGCTTCAAGCTTCTCTCCATTCATATTTTTAAAGAGTACCTTCACAAGCATAAGGGCTAAAGGTACATTCAGTTTTGCCAGCAGAGAAGCCAACGACCCTAAATGTTTGAAAAAAAAAAAAAAAAAAAAAAAAAAGAATGCTGAGATTCTGGATCACAAGATGGAGGCCACCAGGGCAGCTCTGCTAGTGTAGTATGGGCCTGCATGAAAAATCCTTATTATACTTTGTTCTCTTCTGCATTTATACAATGCCAAGCACAATGGGATCCCAATAGACTCCTATGAGCTATCATGATAAATATTTTTAAAGTTATATAGCCCTCTATTTGAACTGATAATCAGTTTTATTTTCCTTTCCCCACTTTCCCAGCTTGACAGCTTACATTAAATGAATAGAAAAATGACTCAGCAAATTGAATTGTAAAAATAAGCCATTTTTGAATCATCAGAGCACAAAAAGTGATGGAAATCATTAAACAGATGTTTTATTATTTATATAGCATCCTTGCCCCAAGAACCTTACAATTTAATTAAGACAGGCCAGTGTGGGAACTAGACAACAGTGAATGGGCTGGACAAGGAAGTGACAGATCATGCCTTATAGTTACACTGCATATATTTCTTCCTATTTCTTTTTCTTGGCATGGGCAGGGAGGCTTTGCATGCCTTGAAAGTCACAGCTTTCAAGCTGAGATACTACATACTTGGTTTCAGCCTCACCTTTTTTTTTATTTATGTCTCAATTCGTAAGCTCCTATAAATAGGAGGACTGTAATGAAAAGATTGACAGATTTTTAGCTATAATGGAACAAAACCTGGTCAATAGAATTGTTGGGTTACAAGGGCGTTAGGGAAAAGCATGGGAAATATTTCATTAATTTTTATTTCAACAATTTATCTTCAGGAAGTGTGATAAGTTACACAAACACACATAGTTGTCCAACTACAATTAGTCATTTTTGCAACTCATATGCTGCTGTGTTGCCACCACAAATATCAAAGAATAATGTTGCCAGAGTGTCAGTTGGTAATATAAGATCTATTGAGCACAAACAAGAAAGGCAAGTAATCAAAGTGTTTATATGACTTGAGCAAAGGGGATGGAAATGGCAATTTCATTTCAAATACATCTAGAGCTTTCTCATTAGGCTGTGAAACTTGCAGATATTAATCACAAAAATAAATGTCCCTTGCCCTTAGGTGTGACACAGTTCTTGCACAAGAGAAATGACCAATACAACTCTTTCTCTCTTCAAATTACTGAAGATGAAATGCATTTTAAAGCAATATCCTAGGTAGATTATACATTTAGCTACTTAGGAAGAGGTTTCTGCAAGGACTCTCATTTATTATTTTGAAAAGTAATGCTAGTAACTGCCAATAATTAAGTACAGTCCAGTTCATGTGTGCTTATTTTGTAAGCTTTGGAGCCAAGGGTTCTATGGCTAATAGTTGCCTACTGTTAACTTGAACTTATCTTTGCAAAAATTTAGTTAGCTACAAAATGAATTAGCAGTAATATCAGATGGCATCTTTCAGAAATGTTTGGTGCTTTTTTGTGCTGGTCTACGGGGAGGTGTGTGAAGTGAAAATGAGGAAACACAAGGATTTTATATCTGTTATTTTGATCTGATAATAGGGCCGAGTCATTAATGAAAAGGCCCTGATCCTGAAAGCACTTACATACATAATCACTTGTAGATACAGGAGTAACTCCACTGAAATCGTGAAGAAGTGGATAATCATTTTGGATCTACCAATTAATGACTTCACTTGAGGTACTTTTCTTGGTAAAGCTAAGCAGTTGTGTAATTGCAGGCAGAGCTGTCCTGTCCATAGGATGAGGTGGGCCGCCACCCCAGGCTTTGTACTTCTGGGGGCCCTGCAGCAGCTGCCCCAGCCATCCTATGGATGGGAGGGGGGAATTACCTAGGGCAGGGTGCAGCAGCAGCCTGGGGTTGCCTCCCCCCAGCTGCACTCACAGCACGAGCAGCAACCTGCCCTCCCAGTCACTGCCCACTGTGTAAATGATAGGTGTGGTGAGGGTGGGGCAAGGTGCACCCTGCCCCAGGTAATCCCTGTTCCTAGTTGGTTGGGAAGGGTTTAAGGGGCAGGGTGGGGGATTGGTGTTGGGGGGTAGGTTGCCCAGGGCCCCATACCTGGGACTCTGTGGGGTTGTCTTAGGCCCCCCCAGGACAGCCCAGGTTGCTGGATTAGGGCAACATGTAGCTTGAGTTATGTGCCAGTGCCAGTTTCCACCATTGAAATCAATGGGACTCCATGCAGGTCTAGCTTCCACCCTACATGTTACAAGAATGGTACCTTAGCTTGTCAAAATGTGCAAGCCAAGCTCCTGAATTTGTTAGCTGCTCTCCCCCTTTCAGGATTGCCAGCCCCCAAGCCTTCAACAATCATAAATCAGTCCCCCACCCTGAAAATCATGAGATTTTTTTTTAAAGAAGCCATATCTGAGCCATGGGGCAAAAATCTGATCCTGTTGAAATCAGTGAATTCCCATTGATTTCAACTGGGTCGAGATTTTTACCCTTAGGATATATTGCTGGTATGATTTCAAGATTTTCTCCTCCATGAGGGCTAGAAATATACTGGTTTTGAAATGAAATATGAGGTTATCATGTAACCCCATGACTCCAGAAGATGGACATTAAATATAGCAAGGCTTGTAATCAAGGCTCTTGCTGGTACTATTGTATGGCCATATTGGGGGATGGCTTTATTTCAAACTACACTGTGATGGGAGGCGTCCAGGGAACATTTAGGTCTTGATCTGAAGCCCACAGAAATAAATGGAGCCTCTTCTTTGGCTCAGGCTCCTAGCTGAGTGCTTCAGGTAATAGAACCCTTCTATGGAAAGAAAAGCCCCAGCATGATGTACATGGAAATGATGATATTAAACTGAGGTCCAGGTTGCTTGCAGGGATGACAATAAATAATACTTATTAATGAATACCTAGAACATATACAGTTTACATGCCCTTTTCAAAAGATTAGTGATACTAATCCTAAACAAAACTTCACCTGGGGTATTTACTGTTTCCACATTCTCCCTATTGTCACACCTCAATCTCTTTCTGGCCTAAATTGCAGTGTAACATTGCTGCGTACCATTAAACAGTTGTTTTCTTTCAACTAGGTATTCGGTGATGGGATCATACTATCCAGTGTGTAAAGTATTTTGGGATGGAAAAGCACTATAGAAATGAAACCTCATTATCCCTGAAAAACATAGCAGTGGTATTGATTTGTAGAGTTCTTTCATTAGTGTTTTCAGCCATGTTGCACAGGCTGTATTAAGAAAATGGTCAAGAAAATTAATAGGAAAACAAAAGAAATACCATAGCCATAAATCCCCCTTAATAGAAGATTGTTCACCTATGAATGCATGAAACTTTATGGTAAGCAAATTTGAAGAGCAAACTTTCAGAGCAAGCTGGATGAACTATTATATAATTAATTTTAAAGTTAATTCATCTGCATGTGTATTGCCAATATATAATGTTGCTATTCCTAAAGGATTCCTATTTTTGTTAACACTTTAACTAAGGACAAAAAATTAAAGGACATTAAAACTATTATCTGTTGCTAAATTAGCTAGTATATGGAGTGTAAATGTGATCACAGCACACTTAAATTCTTATAACAATAAGCTATTCTGTTTTCCTCCCCCATGACATTTACAAAATTCATTTGGAAGAGCAGGATATACCTTACAGAGATTAGTGATAAATCATGTATTTTTAATGAATATCAATAGGAGAAACCCCATGACATAGCCCACCATCTAATTTGATTAAACTGTGCTTAAGGCAACACTACCTCTCTGGCTAGGGAATACCACTATAATGACTTTGTGAGCATTATTGCAGGCTGTTTTAAAGATTTAATGAACTGCCTCTATATTTAGTTCTATAGCCTTAAAATGATTAGTGTTTAAGAAAAATTAACTCACTTTGATTTGATTTGAGTTGATGGTAAGTTTAAATAACCTAACCCTTCAAAACACAGTGGAAATTTTTTCCCCTAGAATCATAGCCAGCTAACTGCTAGAAAACATTATGGCAATCATTAATAACAGTTCATTTATGTTTAGCTACAGAACATGAAATGACATTCATCCTACAAGACAGGCTGCAGTAACATATATTATACGTTGCATTTTATAATTTTCCTATGTATTTTTCCATGTGAAAAATGCAGAAAGGAACAATCACTGCTTATTTGATGCAAAAAAAATATTATTCATCCTTTCACTGCACATACACTCAGAATTTTAATTTGGGGGTTCTAACCACATTTCCACTTTCCACAGAGACCTATAAAGAAACTTCCTAATAAGAAAAGGGAGGGTCTCCCTTACATGATTGACCTGTTAGGGAAGCCACTAGGGCTACATCCACACATCAGTGTTATTTCAAAATAAGCCATTCCAGAATAGCTATTTCGAAATCACACAGCTACACACAAGAATGCATTTCAAAATGGCATATGGCTATTTTGAAATAGCATGTCCAGACATATAGGCTATGTCTACACTACAGAGATCTTTTGAAAGAAGCCCTTTCAGAAGATCTCTTCCAAAAGAACTTCTTTCAAAAGAGAGCGTCCACACAGCCCCCACTCTTTTGAAAGAGCAGGTCAGGGTTCAAAAAAATCAGGTGCCATGAGGACTGCTCTTTCAGAAAAAAAGGGCCTGCAGAGCACCTACACATGTTTTCTTTTGGAGAAGCTTTCAAAAAGTGTGGGGGGGGGACTCTTCCTGAAATGAGACAGGAACAGCAATTTCAAGTGAAGTGCCTCAATCTTCCGATTTATTTTCAAACGAATGCTTTTTGTGTGTAGACGCTCCAGTGGATCTTTCAAAAGAGCACCCTTCTTTCGAAAAGTCTTTCAAAAGAACTTGCTAGTGTAGATGCAGCTGAAGTGCCTATTTCAAAATAGCGCCATTGGATGCCATTGTGGCTTACTTCAAAATAGCATTATTCTTTGTCTTAACAGCACCTATTTCGAAATAGGCATTATTGCTCCTGCAATGAGTTTTACAAAATTCAAAATAACATGCCAGCTATTTCAAATTTATTTTGAAATAGCATGTACGTAGTGTAGATGCTCACATATTTATTTAGAAATAACAGCTCTTATCTCAAAATAACTTTGCTGTGTAGCCATAGCCTAGGTGTAGAATGATTCTCTTGCCAGGCACTATGATATGAGAATATGTTTTGTAGACTGGCCTCTCCAGCATGTAAATTATGAAAAAATATCACCCCACAGAGGAAAAAACCTGAAAAAAATGTCAAAGTAAGCAAAATAGCCTTGTTATATTTTATTTCAGTGCTATTACTCCTACAGGTTGAACCAATCTAACCTAGCATGCTATAGTCCAGCAACACCCATCATCTGACATGATTTTAGTTAACCGGATGTCCATTTACCATGGTTATGACCAAATTTCCCATGATCCCATAAAGTTTGTTTATAGCCACTAGTCCTGGCTCTCAGTGCTGTTATTTAGCTGTAATTTACTCCTAAAGGTCTTCTAGAGTAAACAGTATTGACCTCCCATTGTTCCGAAAATTCTCTGGTTTGGCACTGCGTAAGTCCCAAGGATGCTGGACCAGAAAGATTCAACCTGTAGTATTATTACTCCTGTTACTATTATTGCTATAAGGCAGCGTGGCCAGTTGGATACAGCAATAGCCTGAGACCTAGGTTCTATTCCCAGCTCTGTTAATGACAAGTCATGTCACTGCTCTGTACCTCAGTTTCCCACTCTGTGAAATTAGACTAATGTTACTGGCCTCCTTTGTAAAGGCCATTCAGGTCTATGGATGAAAAGTGCTATATTATTATGATTATATATTGTACTATATAATATATAATCCTTATTATTACCAAAAAACTCTGCAGAAGTGAAAGACTTAAGACACATTTAGCCCATTTTCTAAGCTATTAAGGCTGTACCTCAAACTTAACTCTAAAACAAAAAAGCAGTAAAGTAGCACTGCTTTCTTGTTTTGATAACATATAGACTAGCACGGCTTTCTCTCTTTAACTATAAAAAGTATCTTTAAAATCTAAGGTAATTAGTCTGACACATGCAACAGGATACACTCTTGTGGAAGGCATTCCCCCTTGAAGCCTAAGGGCACCAACACAGCCTGTGAGACGTTACTTCCATTGACAAGCAAACCACTACCATAGGAAACGGCTTCTCAGTACATACAAGTATCCTTTCTCAGTGGTCTTTTATAATTTAGTCATGTGACATTGCTGTACTACTGTAATAATTCAGGGTGCTAGCGAGCTGCATTACTGTCTCAGAGACTGATAGCTTTTATAGCTCTCTTTGTTTGCTCCCCTATTTTTAACTTCACACTCAAAAGGCCAAATCAGGAGCCATCATCATCTATTCTGGACTTTTTCTTCACTTGTTGCTCTACTAAGGGTGCGTCTACACTAGCCAGCTACTTCGAAGTAGCAAGCACAATGTCGAAATAGCACGCGTCGCGTCTACATGCACAGTGTGCTATTTCGACGTTGAAATCGACATAAGGCAGTGGGATGTCGAAATCGCTATTCCCATCCGAAGATGGGAGAAGCGCCCTACTTCGACGTTCAGTGTCAAAGTAGGGCATGTGTAGACGATCCGCATCCCGCTACTTCGAAATAGCGGGGTCCTCCATGGCAGCCATCAGCTGAGGGGTTGAGAGACGTTCTGTCCAGCCCCTGCGGGGCTCTATGGTCACTGCATGCAGCAGCCTTTAGCCCAGGGCTTGTGGCTGCTGCAACTGCAGCTGGGGGTCCATGCTGCGTGCACAGGGTCTGCAACTGGTTGTCAGCTCTGTGGATCTTGTGCTGTGCAGGTCAAGTGTGTCTGGGAGGGCCCCTTTAAGGGAGCAGCTTGGGGCTTTGCTGGCCCCTTATTTCGACAGGGAGTGCTTGTGTGTGTGGACGCTCCGCATTTCCTTCTGGGGTGGCTCCTTTCGATGTTCCCCGTCGCTACTTCGACGTGGAATGTTGACGGCACCAGCCCTGGAGGACGTGTAGATGATACACATTGAAGTAGCCTAATTCGATGTCCTTACTTCGAAATAAGCTACTTCGACGTAGTGTGCTAGTGTAGATGTAGCCTAACAGTGACATACTGAGCTGTTTTCTATACCTGTATTATGGTGCAAATCCTTGCCCCACTGAAGCAAAGGCAGAAATCCCACAAACTTCACAGGATTCAGCCCCAGACTTGCGATGGTCTTCCTGGTCCTGTCATTCTTTTACTTTATCAGAAATTCTTGTCCTACTTCACAGTGACAAAGAAATCATATTTTCAACTTTGTGCCCAGTGATGAATGCTAATGGGAAGTACACACAAAGGCAGTTTACCTTTTATCTTAAACAGCCTTCAATCTGGACTACACACTGGGTATGCTTGGGAAGAAAGATCTCTCTCACCAGTGAGCCCTAGGGTTCCCCTTGCATAGGCATCCTGTTGGAAACTGCTCCAGTCATCTGGTTGCCCAAACCAATGGGAGCACAAGCCATTTATGTTTTGTTTGGGGTCTTAGAAACAGGCCAGAATCTGCTGCTGCTCAGTTTCACAAGCTGGAATGCTTGCATGTGCAAGATTGAATTTGCAGTTCTATGACCCAGTTTTAAAATCACTTCACAGCAGGCCCCCCCCAAAGGGGAGGGAGGGGGAAAGGAGGCAATTACCTCCAGGCTTCGTGTTTCAAAGGGGCCTGGAGCTCCAGCTGCCAAAGTAGCAGCAGCAGCAGCAGCAGCAACTGGGCCTCCTGGCCCCTTTGAATTACCGCAGCAGCACTGCTGCGTACGGCTGTGAGGAAGTCCTAGTGCCATGGTCTGGGCATTGCTGAGAGCCAAATGCCCTAGGCTCTACTCCTTTCAGGACACAGAGCTGGGTCACCTTCTCACCCTGCCCCAGGGCCTTCATCACTGCTGCCTCAGAGCCATGCTCCAGAAAGAGGTGCAATATGTGTGGTAACAAATCCCCTCATTAAGGATGATACTCCCTTTCCTCCCACCCCTTTCACATACAGCAGGATGTGTGCACCTCAAACTCCATGGCAAACAGATGATGCTCCAGACTTGAGGCCTTACAGGCTCCAGTCACTGATGAGTTCACAATAGGCTTGCAAACATCTAATAATAAAAGAGGAGCTTTATTAGAATTGGCAGTAAAGCAAATACAGTAGAGTCTCAGTATTTGGGAACTTAAGGTTTGCGAATTCAATTATTCACGAACGGCTGCTTCCCCTCGGGCCCCGGGGCAGGGAGTGCCAGCAGATGCCACTTCCCCCAAGGCTACGGGGTGGGGAGTGGCTGCCATATTCATGAAATTCAACATTCACGAGGGTTCTTGACATGGAACCCTCACAAATGTTAAGACCCTACTGTAATCAAGGTGGAAAGGGCCAGATTCACCACTGGCATAAATCCCTGCTATGCTGTTGATGTCAGTGCAGTTGCATTAGCTGGCACAAGCAGGGAATTTAAGCCAAAATCCTAGGGCCCCATTTGAAGAGATTAGAAGTTTTCCATTGACTGTAATGGGAGCGTGATCAGGTTCTTAGGTACAGTAACTTCTAATAAGCCTCTCATGCCAAGCATTATCCCAATACGATATCCCAGCATCGAATGACCATTATCCCTTGGGTTGTGGTACCCAGGATGTTTACCCTTTTCTCTGAGCTGCTGTTGCCTGACTTCTCCTCAGCTTTTGACTGTTTAGCTGGAAATGCCCTATTTGCAGCAGCTGGGCTGCCTTCCCACACCCCACCTCTGCATAAAATCATTCACTGGGGCTCTCATGCGCCTGCTCCACCCTGCCACAGGACTGTTCAGCTGATTCCACCAAGTTCCTTTCCTGTGTCTGTGTATTGCACCAACTCGTGGTTGCTTCCCCAGTCTTACAGAGCCTGCTCCATCTGCCTTCAGTCTTAACCAGTTATGATCTATCAGGCCCTGTTGCTTGGGCTCACTTCTGCAACTGAGTTTCCAGTCACCTGCTCGTACATTGCTTTCTCTCTGTCTTCTCCGAATTGCTTTTCCCTTTCACAAGAAACCTCACATTGCTTCCTATTGATCAGTTGCTCACCTGGGTCCCTCCTGCTCTTTATCTGATTTCTAATGACAGATCATCATCTTCTGTGCTGGCAGATTTGATTAATGTTAGGTTTTATTTTTCACTCTGCAAGAATGGCATATGCCCAAGAGTGCATGTTAGAAAATGGATTGTCCATTCTGCAGGCCAGCCCAACATTTCAGAATTTGTTTTTGTTCCAGATCAGAATGAAAAGCCAAAATTTCCTCCCAAATGAAAATTCTGAAAAAAATTGGATGCAAAAAAAGAAATGCTTCCTTTTGTTAATGTCAGATTTTGTTTCAGTGTCAAATGCTTTTTTTTGAGAATGATGCAGCAGTGTTTGTAATAATTGTATTATATTAAATATAAACATGCTATATCATTAATATTCTACCAGAATATAAAAGTAAAAATTAAATGAATTAAAATGATAAATTTGAAATTAAACATTTGTAACTTATCAAAATGAAACCATAAGGTCAAAAGGATTTAACTTTACATTTTCCATCAAAAATGCCATTGATATTGGCACATGCCTGTGACAATTTTGATGAACTGCATTTTTCGAAGGAAAACCATTCCATCAAAAAAAATTTTCAGCGAGCTCTAATGTATCCAAAATGTGTATAAGTGACAAAGTTTCTAAATACTGCTTTGATCAGAGTGCTCACAATCTCTTTGAGTGTCCTTGGTGTCTAGACCATCCCAAAGGGGTAGGATATTCTATAACAAGCCAAAAGGTTCATGGCAGTATATTCAGCCTATCTACCCATTCCTGAGAGTTTCCTGTAAGCTTGAGCTCATTCCTTTCAATGGACAGTAGCATCCTGACAAATCAAGCCTTTCTTCCACAAGTGAGAATTCACAAGTAGAAAATCACATGAGAGGCTGATTACCTCGTACTATTTGGTCACAAGAGCAGTTCATGAAGTAACAAGTCCCGTTCTCCATCTCAGCAGCATAGTAATAACTACATGTAGGCTTTCATCCTGCCCAGTGCAGGTGTAAAAAGTTGCATGTCACAGTAAAAAGGGATGAGCAGGAAAAGCTCCAGACTTGAGCCAGGTCCTCTCTTAATAAGAACACTGTTGCAATGTCACCAAATTACATCTAGTAACAAGAGGTTCAAAAGGAAAAAATGCTACTAGCTGGGATTCAGCATAGCCCATGGTCTTCCAAAAAGGACAAACCATCAGAACACAAACAGGTTAATAAAAATCAAAGTTAGCTCTGATGCTCATTTACCTACTCACATGGAATATTTGTGTTTAGTCAAACTATGCTCCTTACCCATTTTGTTGAGCAAATACAATTTTCTTTTACTCTCTAGCATTCACTTTGCTAGAGTTTGACATTAGCGAAAAAATACTTTCACTCCGCCCATACATTTAAGCCCTTCCCTTATTTTGTATTTTTGATTCATAATTTCTGCAATATTATCATTACCCTTAACATATTTACACAGAGCCTGTACCACAGAGCCAGGCACGTCATGCAAAGAAGCATTCTGTACCTACACACATCTTTCCAGCTAATTTCACTCCTTTTCTCCTCTTTAACACATCTAGAACACCAATCGCATCTTAGCTGTACCAACGTACTTACACTACATCTGAACTGTAACAGGTACTTAGCTTATAGTATTTTTATTTGTACAATTCCTTAAATCTCTTTCTTTTTCAGAGGTCAAATATCCTACTCTAAAAAACACCAACTGCTTTTCTTGTTCCTGGTGCCTCCTCCCAGCATTTAGAAATACAAGATTTGTGGGCACCTGTTTGCTCACGAATACTCCATTGTTTTCTGGGAGTACAGTGAATGCTGCCTTTGAATTTGTTTTTTCCTGTCAATAGATTGCTGCTGCAATGGGCCTGAAATATAGCTCTCAAATATAGATCTTTGAAGCACTGACTGCCATTTGCCTACTCTGCCGATAGACTTGACTAAGGCTCTATTTTTTAAGTCAGCAAGAATTACACATCTCTAAACCATAGTTTCCATGTGCATTTCTGATCACAAGGAATCCAGCTCTTCTAGTAAGGGTCCAACTGTAAAATCAAACCGTTTGGTGCAACTAGATAAAACATACTTTATAGAAGTGCAGGGTTCTTGATAACACGTGGACAGCCAAAGGAAAGTGAGCTATGTGTCTCCCCGGCAGGGGCTGTGTGCACTCCACCCTTAGCAAGGAGTTTCTTGAGAGGGGAGAAAAAAATTCCCACCCTGTTCCAAAGAGAGAGTGTGGGAAGTGGGGCTTAGAACAAGGCCCCACTAAGGAAGTGCTTTAAGAGGGACCAGACTGTGCTCTGGGTAGAGGCTCTGCCTGTGGGGCCAAAGGGCACTGAGGATGGAAGACTGAGCTCAGTGTGCTTTGGCCTCATGGGACTGTGGAATGTGCCCTGTAGAACAAGGTGCAGTTGTTGGGAGTTAACTCCTTTGTGGGACTGGACTAAAACTTCATTCAGTTGTAGCTCCTGTGTCGTGAATCACTCTAGGAATTCCAAAGACTCCTGGCCACTAGGCTCCCAAAACCCCCTCTTCAGAAATCAGTAACTGTATGTCCATGAGACATGTTCAAGAAGCATTCAAGACCTCGTTGTCATACAGCACAAATTCTCCAGGCCTTGTTTCCAGTGGCAGTGTCTGCCAGCTAGGTTGGAAGCAGGATCTATCCACGCTGCAGTGGGAACCTACACACAGCAATGAAAGGCTCCAGCAGAGTGGAGGAACCCCTGTTGCTGTAGCCGTTCCCAGCTGCTTTCTCCCTGCTGGAAAGGCTCCGGCTGTGGGGAAGGGGGCTACAGCAGGACACTGCACTGCTAACAGCAGCAGGGTATAGCTGAAATTGGTGCTGTTTGGGCATATAGAGAGCTGGGTAAGGTACATACCATAAAGTGTGTCTTTACTCACCTAAGCCATGCCTCACTGCTTACCCTGCTATTTATACGTACATAGGGAATGCTGTGTCAGTACTCTACACATGGCCATATGTGTAGAGATAGCCAGAGCATGGGCCACTTCTAAATGGAGAGAGTGCCTTGAGGAATAGTTTCCCTCCCATTCACAAAGGCACAGACCACCTCCCACCACAAGACAGTTGCATAACATCTCTGCCAATTGCTTGGAGGGGAGGAGAAGAGACAGTAACATGAGGCAAGTACTTAATGCATTTGTATTTGTCTTGGATACAACGTTGTAAATGGGAGGACAAAAGGGGAGACAGCTGCTTGTAATCAATCCGCTTTCCACGGTCTCTTCTGCAGACCATTGGCAGACTACAAACCATAAGGCAAAGCCCATGTATCTTGTGAGTGCATTTACTGCAGTAGTGTGTGAAAACTGGATATTTGCTTGGGAAATTGAAACCTCTCTGTGCACATCCCTGCCTGACCTGTGCGTACAGTTGTGATATTTGCACACGCAAAAGTAGGTACCCAAATATCTGCATGGATGTGCAAGAAACTTAGGTTTCAGTTTGTGACAAATCAGGCGCTCAGAACTTTTACTCCCTTATGATTCATGATACCTCAGATTGTTCAGGGATGGTTAAAGACTGGATGAAACTGGTTCTGCCAAAACACCTTTTGTCCCTTTTGTTCCACTCCATTGAACAGGTTTATTCCTCCCCTTTCCTTTCCTAGTCCCATCATGCCCTTTTCTTCCCAGTTCCCACTTGAACTTGTCATCCTCTTGGTTATAAGCTCCTGATTTTCCCTTCAAAAGATGCAGACCAGACCTGTCACCCAGTTCCTGACACAGCCTAACATGAGTAGAGTCTCATTGCAGTCAGCCATGCGCTATATCACCACCTGCTGGCCTGCCTTCAATTCACCAGGGAATAAAGCCCCTTTGTTCTAAGGCCACAGAACCCAATGGGCTGTTCTTAAATTACCACTTATTATTTAAAGACTGTACTAGCCATTAGCCAGTTCAGTAACACACTTATAGGTCCCCACGCCTGAGATAAACACATTTATCTTTTTTGCTTTCTGGCACTGATATTGGTCTCCTTCTTGCTACAGGAGTCTAAGTAAGTCATCAAATACCGAAAATAACTCTTTCTTAAAAAATTCTGCTTCCTCTTTCTAGTAAAACATTGTTCTGAAAAGTAATGAATGCAGTGTATCTTACAGTTTTTGCCTTCCTACAATATTTTCTTGCGGACTATTTTGATCGAGAAATAGACATTTAAAGCAGCAAGATAAAACTCTTCCTGAGGATTAAGTTATGTAAGTACTAGAGAACTACTGAGTTATTCACAGAGTTGGTTGGTTTTGATCAACACCAGGGGACGGAGCTGTAGGGTTATGTCTGCTCAGATATTGCTACCCTAGATCCTAAAACACATATGTGCTTAGTTTAAACCAGAGAGGAGTCTACTGACTTAAGAATTACTCTCATGCCTCAGAACGTGATCTGGGAATGGCTGGTGGGAGCATTAATGCAGAAAAGTGGGCAGGAGCTGATGGCTCTTGAAGAGAGTGGTAAGTTTCCTGCTCCATTTTTTGGCATTATACCTTTAAAAAAAAAATCAACCATGGCTGGTGGACTCCTACCCTGTGGTCAGCATAATTCCAGTATTAAACAGTTACAGCTGTTGAGGATTTCCTAATTCCAGTTTATGAGAGGCTGTGACGATTTAGCAATAAAAATGTAGATTTAAAATAAATTGTAATGGACTGTACAGGTCAAAATTGTGACTGTGTGTTTGAATGGAATTAAAACAGGGCTGTCCTTGTATTATGATGCATTTCCTGATGTTTTTAAACAGGCTCCCATAGACAGAAGGATCCAGGAATAAAGGAAAATAAGCGAAACATTTATTCTTTCAGTGCTAACTTGTTTTGTTCAGGTCATCCTCAATTACTTCTTGTTGGCCAGACGAGCAAACCTGTTATTTGACGATGCACCATGATTCAAGATATTAAACTTTATCATGCTGGGGTCATGAGAAAATAGCCAAGGTACAGTTTGCTAACCTTCACCAGATCATTTTTCACAGTTGTTATCATCTAAGCTCTGTAAAAGCACAAAAGCTATCTTATCTTGGGGCTCAGTTTATTATAAGGTGTGGGTGAGAATCTCTAGAAAAACCACTTACTAAGTAACTGTTGCGTGTTCTTCTGCACAGAAAGTCAAATCAGAGGAAACATCTTTTTGACGCTGGAAAACTCACGAATAGAAAGACAGTGTCCAAATCTGGGTTAATTCTATTTAAAGGGTTCCTTCTGTCTGAGTAGGTTAGTTCCTTGTTGTAACAGACTTTTCAGTACTGTTGCGAAAAACCAATAGACATTTCAATTACTCTTGTATTAATTTTTATGTCACTGAAGTACATAATTCTCTGCAGTGGGGCCAACAGTTACCCTGGGCCCTGGGGAAAAGTGGGAGAGGGGGCTCAGCTCCACATGGGGCCAAGGGCAGTCACCTTTAGTGCCGCCAGGACCACAGCACAAGGCCCCCACAGCTGCTTGGAATAGCTGAACTGTGCTACTGGCCCAGAGCTCTGGCCACTGCCACTGCTTGACAGGCTGGGCCCCAGTCAACTGCCCTTTTGCCCCACTGTTGGTGGCCCTGCTTCTCTGTAGTGAGTTTGAAATAAGTTCTCTGCAGTTACACTGTTTTGCGGACCTGTATCTGGCATTACCAAAACAGCTTGGACTGCATGAAATCACCACTGACTGTAAACCCCCGGATGTACGGCTTACTTGATGCAGTGCTGTTGCAGAAACAACCACTGCTTTCACTTATCTCCTGTTCAGATTTGAAGATGATAAACAATTTACAGTCTAGGGCAATCATTTTTCTCACATTCATGAAAATGATCAGGGACACCACTGAAAATGTGGACGGCATTTGGTAGTTAGATGCTCGACTACCTGTTCTGCACTAGGGTGACCAGAAAAATTAGGATGGCAGGGTGAAAAACTGGGATGGCAGTAGGGGGTTCTGGGCACCTGTATGAAAAAAAGCCCCAAATATTAGGACTGTCCCTATAAAATCAGGACATCTAACCAAACCAACATCGTTGCCCCCAAATATGTGAAGTCAGTGTGGGTTGAGAATGCCCAATATTTTGCAGGAGGCATTTGGGATCTTTAATATCAGGCCTTAAAAGATCTGTGAAATATTGCCTCTCAGAAACAGTTGGCATTATAGCAGGGTGGGCAATAATTTTTGATGGAAGGGCCACTCCAAGACTTTGGTAAGTGACCAAGGGGCCACACTTTTCTATAGAGAGGGTACAGGGATGGGGGTTCTGTGCAGAAGGGAACTCAGGATAGGGGATTGTGTGTAGGATAGGGTGTGGGGTCTGAGAGGGAGTTTGGTGCAGGGTCCAGAAGAGGATTTTGGCCTGGGGGAGAGAGATATACAAGTGAGTGAAGGATCAGGGAGAGAGTCGGGGTGTGGTACCAGGAGCAAAAATTTCTCACCTCTCATGGGCTGGTTTTGTGCTCTGCTCCCATCGCCAGCAAAATCTCTCAGCTCCCATTGGCTGCTTTCCAGCCAATAGGAGTGAGATTTTTTTTGTGAGGTGGGAGCACCACCCGAAACTCTCCCACCTCTGCAGCCTTAGGCACAGGCTGTGGGACAGATCAAAAGGCTTGGCAAGCTGGATCCAGCCCCCAGGCCATATCTTGTCTGCCCCTGCTTTATACAATCTTTAGCTCCAAATCATCCTATGGGGGGAGTGGATAATTTAAATTCATAAGTGACAAGTTTTCAGAGTGACCTCAGGCCTCTTTTTAAACTTATAAATATTTGTGAACCTAGAACACTGGGATTTGTGCACACCAATGAGTTTGTTAGATCCCTAACTCTGCACAGAGGCAAAGAGATTTTCAATTAGGGCCTGGTCCAAAGTCCACTGATACCCATAAGAGCATTTTCGTTGACATCAACAAGCTGCAGATAAGACCAGAACACAGGAAAACATCTGGCAAAACAATAAATAAACAAACACTGAATTAATAATCTATCACCAGAAAATCTAAACTGGATGTGGAAAGCCATGATGGTTTATGCTGCTACACAGTGCTGAGTTAGCAGTATATCCAGGAACTCCAGCCAACGGTAAATTCAAGCAAATCCAGGCATCTCAGTAATGCCAACTACAGCTCAATCAAACAATTACAGACAGCCGTACTGTTTCAAACTCACTGTCACAGAACAGAATCTCATAATGAACTTCAGCGATAAGAAAACTGATAAAATACTAGCTAAAATCTTCTCATGGTTCATGACACCACAGGAAAGTGCGTATCTCACTAATAAGCTGGGATGATACAGCTGCAACTACACTGAAAAGTATAACACAGACAAAAGGAAGTGACAGTTTAGAAAGAATGAACTTGGACTTGTGAAACTGCAGTTTGCTATAAGTGGAGAAACCTAGATTAACCTAAAAAGCCAGACTAGAGATCTTTCAGCCAAATTTACACCTGGAGGGGCATTCCTCATTTCCATGTTCCTTGGGTAGTCATTTAGAAGGTGATTTGGCATTGCATCTAAGTATGTGCTTACCTTTAAGGACACAAGTTGTTCCACTGAAATCTACTTACTTGCTTTAAGGTAAGTATACAGAGCTCTAGCAGAAATGAGCCTTAAACTAGCCAAATACGCAAGCTGCCAAAATGATGTCTATTTTAGGGTACAGTTTGAATCTCTCTAGTCCAGCAACATCCATAATCTGGCATGATTTAGCCAAGTTAGCCACTTGTTATGGGTGTGGCCAAGTTTCCCATGGTCCCATGAAGTCTGTTTAGAACCACCAGTCCTGGCTTTCAGTGTTCTGTGCTGTTATTTAGCCATAATTTACTCCAAATGTCTTCTAAGAGCCCAGTAAGCAGTGGAAGTGTTGGTAATGCTGCTAGACAATACTGACCTCCTGTGGACTGGCAAATTCTCTTGTTCAGCACCAGTCTGGTCCCAAGGGTACCAGACTAGAGAGAAAAGATTAGAGACTTTCAAAAAGTAGCTGTGCCATAAATGAGTGCTCAAATCGAATCAACCTATTAAAGCATTTATTCTGATCCAGTTCTGTTCAGCAACCAAATATTTCTGTCTCTAAATACATCCATTGCAAAATGCAAATGGCATGGATGGCCTTTATGTGTTAAATATCTTAACACTATATGCCAGTAAATATACTCTCATCAAGGAAAATACTTCTGATTTTTTTCCCAAATTGCTACCACAGATAGATTCATGTTTTTAAAAACTCAGTGCAATGGATCATCATTTCTCTTCAGACACCCACTGATTCACACTGAAATAAAACTGCACTTGAACCACACACTTGAGTGTCATCTGACCCAAAACAACCTGGCAATCTTTGTATTTATACCCTGCTGCAGTCAACCTGAAGGAGCACCATCTGGTGAAAGGAACTGCAAAATAGCCATGAAATGGAGGATGATTTTGTCTTTAATGCCGCAGTCAGTAATCCTGAAAATGAGCACACTAGGTAAAGAAAAGAAGGTTTCTAGGGTAGCCATCCTAGCATGTCGAGTCTCACGCACTGAGCCACAGAAGAGCCCTGTCTCACCTTTGCATTTTCCGCAGTAAAAGTACCTACCTGTACCACTGTATGTCTTTCGTCTACTCATTTTTAAAATTTGTTCATCATAGTTATAATTCCTTTTCATTTGTCTGTGTTTTATTTCAATTCTATTCTAGCTACTGGTCTGAATAGACTATGCTTAGTGGCTTTCCCCATTATACTTTCAGGGTTTAGGGGTGTTTTTGTCTGTTTTTGTTGTTTATTTTTAATAATCCTTTGTTTTATTTTTCCTTCTCAATTTGACAACTCCCTTTTCAAGGTGTAATCCCTTGGGCCTGATTCTGTACAGCTTTGCCACTTGGGTGACTGGTTGCAGCTGTGCAAAGTGCATAGCAAGTAATCCAATGATCAAATGCTAACATTCTGATTTGGTAATGTCCTGTACCTCTTTTCATAGGTATAAAACACCACACAAGAAACAAGGCAATGGAGCATAAGACATTAACATTTTCTTTAACATCTTAATCTACTATAGGGTCAGATCTTCAGCTGCTGAATCATTTGACCCCTAGTTATACCTTACAGCTTCTGCTGTTTCTCTTATCAACCTCGTGTTGGAGTAAAAGTGGATTTTTAAAACATGAAGGTAACATTTTAAAACCTGGGTGTAGATAGGGAAAATAATAGTTTTAACACATTTTAGCTGAATGAGGTGAACGCCTAGGAGAGGGAGAGAAAAATGAACACACATACAAAAGAGAACTATGTGATCTCTGATAAGATATTAAAGGAGATACACAGATAACATACTCATACTCCACTATACTACATCTGGAGCACTAATGGCTGTACACGAGACATTTTACATATAGCTCATTATCCGATACACTCATATGAACAACATCTAGTTAGTACTTCTTCTCTAGACAAAATAAAAAAATATATACAAAATACCTTGATCCTACTTGTGCTCTCACTCTTGTAAATAAGGTGTGGCCCCAGTAAAGTCACTGAGATTAGACCAGTGAAAATCTGTCCTCAGAACAGACTCAGACATGTTAGGTACAGCTACCATACAGTAGCAAAGAGGTGATGACAATTCATACAACAGATAGTGGCCCTACAAATGTTCTTCCTGGGTGAGGGAATCACCAATTAAACCTACACACATTACAATAAAACCGTCAAGCTGATATGGATAAATGCAAATTTGTAACCAAATCACTGAACTTTTTCATTAATTGATGCACTCTGGATAAACCTTATATCAGGTCAAATAGATAAAATCCTTTTTCCTCGTAAGGAGAAATTAGATTTTGATAGTTGATATTTCATCTGTTGTGTTTGTGTTGGCTGAAGGCTCTGTCCACTTGAACAATTTCTAATGGGTATCCAAGTGAAGACTCTAACAGTTTATTTTTATGGCCTATTTTTCCATTTGTCTGAAAAAGCAAGGATACCCCCTTTTGACACCTTTAAATGTTTCCCTATAATACAAGGAGAGAGAGCAGCAGGTATATTTTCCTTAAAAGAAAATGTGCTTGTTTAGCAAATATCACCGTCCCCAGTAGTTTAGGGTTTAATCTCCAGTTTTCTTAAAACCACACGGCAAATGTTGCTGCTTAAAATGAACGCACATAAAGAGGAGATTGTCTAAAATGACTTGTGGCAAGTAACAAGGAGAGTAAAACACTCTCTCAAATCAATGGAGAGACAAGAGATGTATTGGGAGATAGGGGATCCTGTGAGGAATAAAGAATGAACCAATACTGCTCTCTGGTGTATTTATGTAAACTCTGGTCTTAGTTACACAGCTGGTTGTCTAAAATGGAGTTATTAGGGTCAAGTAAACATAACCCATGTTTCACCTAAGCAAGGTGTAATTAAACATCTGAAGTAGCTGCTCCAACATCTGTATCAAAGCTTATGGAAACTCTGTATTTGAACCTGGAGAAACCCAAAGACACTTAAAAGCTGTTTTATGCCTCAGAAGTTTTCTGACTATCGAACCACACTTGAATCCATACTGAATCTGAAACCAATTTTAACCATAAAAAAAAAATCTCTGAAAAGTTTACGTCCATTCAACCTCTCTCCAAACAACAGAGTGTTTGTGGGAATCCTTGTAATATCTCTTTAGGTTTAATTGGGTGTAGAATTGCCCAGATCCATAATTGTTTTTCCTGGGGAGACCATAATATCTACGGTACTTTTGCCACCCTTTTCTGCTACTCTTTTCTGCTCCTACCATCCATCCATCGTATCTTGTAGGGCCCATGCCATCCAGGGGCTTGGATAACGCCTGTTGTTCCAGGAGCTGGCTTCAACCAATTTCATCAAAACAAGACCTCTGTTTAAGGATTACAGGCCAGAAACTTAGTTCTCTAGCTAAGGCCTGGTGTGCACTACGAGTTGAGGCTGATGTTAGCTGTGATAGGTCACCAAGCCCCTTCCACTGACTTTTTAAGTTGATTTCCCTACTTCTCCGGGATGAGAGGAATGGAGCTAAATTTGACCTTCCACAGTTGACTGGGAGTAGTGCAGACACAGCGGTGTTAAAGTTGACATTCTTGGACTCCAGGAGGTGTCACACAGTGCCCCAGTGTGACCGCTCTGGCTAGCACTTTCAACTCTAGTGTTCTCCCATATACACAGGACAAGCCCCAGGAACATTTGACCCTCATTTCCTGTTTGGCCATTATGATGAGCCTGCAGCACACCTGACTATGAATGCCCAGGGTCACAAACGAGCTGCAGCATGGAGTGTATAGGAGATCCTGGATTTAACTGCACTGTGGGAATTAAAATGTGTGTACATAGAACTACGTAGCAGCTGATGCATCCTTTCTCCTCAATAGAAGAAATTAGCTTAGTCCGTAAACTAAAGCAGTTGAAGAAACAATATCTATGCATGGGGGCATGCTGGAAAAAGGATACAGCAGAGACACCCAGCCATGCTGCAGACACCTAGATAGCCATGAGGGTTTTACTTTGCAAGCTCTCTTTTACACATTTTTAAAGCAGAAGCAAAAGAGCAAAAACCCCAACGTGTTGCTTACCATGCCTGCCACCAGACCAAGTTCAGCTACCCAGGGCTCTGCCGTGCATTCTACCTGCCTGGAAGGTGGTCAGTTTGAAATGAAAAATTTGGACCTGTACATAACACACATTTTGTGCGGCACACGGCTTCATTCCCTATAAAAGAGTTAACCTTCTGTATTTTACAAGGTATCTTCTCTAAAGTTTGCTCTTAGGTTTTATTTTCCCAACGCAGCTGCAACAATGACTGTTACCTGCTCTCCCAGCTTCTCCCATACTTCAGCTATCACAGACCAGAAGGTGAAAAAAACATACATTGGCTGAAATGTTTAATGAGCTCATGAAATCTGCCTGAACCTTAGAGCACAACTGAATGCATGGAGACAGGAAAGCATACAGGGAACAGAATGTGAGTGTGTGATGTAGGACAAGATGTTGAGGCGCATGGGAAAGCAAACAGCTGATAAGATACCCTCTCCTCCCACCACATTGTCAGACCTCATGGCCTTAACTCCTGTTCTGTCTGTGCTTCCTCTCTGTTTCCTAAATAAAAATGCATGATTTCAGAACAACAGGGTCTTTGTTCGTGTTGCTAACTGTATTTGGAGCGGGGAGAGGGTTGAAGTGGTTTAGAGACCAGTATACACAACGCTTGGAGCATCTTGTTAAGAGCAGCATACATAACTGTAACAACATTGCCTGGCCATTCATGAAACCAGTTTTCAGAACCTCTCTGATGCACATTGCCCCTCTTTATTACCCTGATGTCTAGCCACAACCCCTCAGACCTCCAGAAACTTTCCCCCTGTACTTTCATATATTTTGCAGCACACAGCATGTGGCAATAACAATGGGACTATTGCTTTCACTGAGGTCTAATTTAATCAATAAACTTGCCATCATCCTTTTAATATTCTACCATCATTCTGCACTTACTTAGCATAAAGTTGAACTGCTCCTTACTGCTGTCTGGGCTGCCTCTGTATGGGTTCAGGAACAAGGGGAGCAAGAGATAGGCTGGGTCTCCATGGATAACTACTGGTGTTTCAACATCTCCAATGGTAATTTTGTGGTCTGGAAAGAAAGTTCCATCTTGTAGCTTTCCGAAGAGCCTGGTGTTCCTAAAGATACATGTGTCATGCACTTTGCTGAACCATCCCACACTGATGTCAGTGAAATGGCCCTTGTGATCCACCTGTACTTGCAACACTATTGAGAAGTACCCCTTGTGGTTTATGTAAGTTGGTCTGGTGCCAAACTGGAGATATGCATTCCATCTGTCACCCCACCACAGTTAGGGAACCCCACTGTGGCAAAGTCACCCACTATGTCCTGCACATATTCCAGAGTCATTATCCTTCCTAGAAGGGTATTGATTGCCTGGGTACTTGGATCACAGCAGCCCCCCACTGCAGATTTACACACTCCGAATTGATTCTTAACTGACCAGTAGCAGCACGGCATTGCAAACTTCCACAGGGCTATCACCAGTCCTTCTCAACTGGCAGAGCAGGTCTCATTCTGGTATTGCTGCACATCAGTTCCACGAAAGTGGCCTTATGCTTGCAGACACTTTGCAGCCACTGGTCATTATCCCATAGCTGTATAACAAGGCAATCGCATAAGTCTGGGCTTGTCTCCCAGGGCCAGAATCAGCATTCCACTCAGACAACAGGCACAGCTGCTGCCAGCATATGCCAACTGTGTCATTCAATGGGTTCCTGCCTGCCTGTGTTCATGGTCTCCTCACGTTTTAACTTGTGCTGGCAACTCCCGGCGAGGCTCTTGACAAACCTCAGCATAACATGTGAGCTGTCTACAATGCCACAGCATTGTGCAGCTGAGCGCGGTTCGTGCTTGCCATGGCATGGCATCTGCACAGCTAACCAGGGGAAAAAAGGCAGGAAACAATTGTTTATCATTGTTTTCAAGCAGCGAGGAAGGAATAAAGTGCATTATGGGAGGCTGGCCAGATGTACCCTGAATCACCTGCTGTAATGATTTTGTCCCATCAGGCATGGGGAGCCTAACCCAGAATGCAAAGGGGTGGGAGGAACTGTGGGATGTCGATCCACAGTGCATCACTGTTAAAGTCAAAGGTAGTTATGCTGCTGAGGGATGCACACCATCAACCTTGTGTGCCCCATGAGGATTTGCACCTTCGACTTTGAAAAATCAGATGCTAAAAAGGTCAACCTTAATAAATTTGACCTAATTTTATAGTTTAGACATACCCTAAGACTCCTGGCAATTAATACTTTTCTTTTAATTGAGATCCCAAAATTGTCCTAAATCAATGAACAGAAATTAGAGTCACTTAGTGACTTTCATCTAGAAGAATCCCAAAGAGATCTACAAAGTGATTACAAAGTAGTTATGCAGAACCCTGGACCTAGGATCCTAACCCCCTCATCAGGAGAACCTTCGCTCTGTTCACAGTCCCAGAGCTACTGCTGCTGTGTACCCTTCGGCAAGTCAATTCATCTCTCTGTTCCAATTTCTCCCTTGTAAAATGAGGATAATTATACTTCCTTTGTAAACCACATTAAGATACCAGCATACAAAGCACTCTCTCAGAACAAAGTATTATCGTATAAAAATGCAACCACTTAGAGATAAAACACAGCACCTGTTTAACTGTGGATAGCAATGCTACACAACAGCAAGTGCAGAATTCCTTGGCCAGTTGAAATAAAGGAAATTTTAGGCAAGCAGAACGGGATAACTAAAACTGGACTTTCATCCTCCTTTCAGTTTTCACATCTACTTGGCCTCCATGCACAACTGTAATTCATCATGACTGATCCTGAAGTTCTTACTCTATCCCCATCAGTCCTACCTTAGGAAAAGTCAATGGGATTTTTACCTGAATAACTAAGGAAGGATTACAGGAATTGGTCTATTATTCATTATTTTTATTTAGATCCTGAAGAGTCCACATTACACACTTCAACTGCACACAGCCAGCCAGGGAAGAACTCCCCCAGCATAGGCCTCATCATTAGCACTGCCAGACTGACTGCAGGGCCAGGAGGTCAGGAGGCTGTTTGCAGTGCTGCACACAACATGCTGGGTGCTCCTTTACCCCCATGGCAGCCTAGAATGTGGTGGGTCCAAAATAATCTTGGAGCTTCCCATGCTGTACTTTTTTTCTCTTAAAGCAATGAAGCTTCCTTTTGCAATGCCTGAGACAGTGAGAAACAACTTCACTGTTGCTTCTGGCTTTTTAGTTTCGGGTCAGTCAGATGGGTTTGGTGGACCAGCAATTTCAGTCACCGTTTTCTTTTTGAGGTGCATTGTTATACTCAAAGGGTCACTATGACCTGTTGCAATCCAGCTAGTGCATTTTCAAAGAGTTGCATGGGTATTTAGCCACACATGTCCCATTAAAGTCAAATTGTCTTAGATCAAAAAATCGTTGTGTGTCTAATTACCCATGCAACTCCCAGAGAAATTTTCAGAGATTACATTTATGTTTCCCTTAACGTAGCCAAGGATTTATCAGCCCATCTCTTTCTTGAACAAACTAAGTTTTCATGCTGTGTATTAGCATGTCATTCACTATTAACACTGGCCTAGACAATTTTTCACTATTAGCACTGGTCTGACAATTTAAAAATTCTGCCCTTCACTGGGATAGATATCTTGAGCTACCTCATCAGCTGACGTAAACTGTCAATGCTAATTTACACCAGCTGAGGATCTAGCCTGTTATTTCTAAGCAAGGAAGAGACCAAACAAAAAATAATCAGATTCTCTAACATTTATAAAAAAAAGTGTCATTATAACAGCTCACATCCAATGGAGCTGCTTCTTATAAGTGCTGTATCGTCACACAAATCAGGTGAACCCAGGTGTCAGGAAATTAATTCAGACTCTTTCCCAAAGGTATTTTCTGTGTTCTCATTGTAAGGAATCTCTGTCTGCTTTAATAGAGAAATATTTGCTATTCTCTGAGCAAATTAAGGTCCTACAGTTAACGGAGGTCATGTTTCCTGAACGTTCTCTATCCACCATCTAAGGGTCAGATTTTATATGGCTCTAGGCCTAACCTCAGAACTGCTAAGTGCCCTCCTTTGGAAATTTCAGCAAATTTAAAGCAAATAAGCACTCAGCCCCCTTTAGGATTGGGTCCTAACATACATCTATGACTAGCTAATCCAGCGTCGACAAAAACCAAACTTCGGAGCTCATTATTTATTTACTTTACCTTAATTTGATTTAATATAGGTTCAATTTTCAACAATGTGTCTTTCAATGCTCTAGAACCCAGGTTCTCAAACGGTGGGAGTAGGGGAGGCAATGCCGCATGTGAGTGTGTGTGTGTGTGTGTGTGTGTGTGTGTGTGTGTGTGTGTGTGTGTGTGTGTGTGTGTGTGTGTGGCTTTAGTGGGAAAAAATACTTACTGTGCACATTTTACCCATGGAAATGAGTAATTAGCAAAGTGGATTTATCCAGACTTCCCTCCACCCCCAGTATATGGGAGCAGCTATAGGAGTGGAAAACAAACTATTACAAACACACAGAAGGGGGACACCATCAAATAAATTCAAATATCACTAAACTAGACTTATTTATTAAAATAATATAAATACAGGTTGTACCTCTCTCGACTGGCTCCCTTGGGATCCGAGTGATCCTGAACAAGGGGATTTGCCGGACCAGGGGAGGTCAGGCTTCCTGGCTGCCCTGGGAAGGCCACCAGCCTGCTGGGCAAGTGCCCCCTTGGCCACCACCAGCTCCCTGCCCCCAGGCTGCCTAGGGGGGTCCATGCCACTGGGCTACCAGCCAGGGCTCCCTGACCCGGGCCCTGACCCAGCTCCCCACCCCAGGGCTGCCCCTGGAGTTCTGCAGAGCAGGCTGCCAGTGTGGCCCCCTGACACCAGCAGGGCTCTGCCATGCAGCAGGAGTTCTCTGGTTCAGCAACATCTGTGGAGGGATGATGCTGGACAAGAGAGTGCCAGATGAGAGTTTCAAACCTGTATACTTAGCGTGTAGGCTCTGTAGTTCTTAAATAGGCAGATTCCCCCTAAAATCAGTTTAAAAACTCTCAGCATTTCAAAACATTAAGCATGTCCTATCAACCTCCACCAGCTTTTCCTCCCTCCTGCTCCCCAGTAGCCCTGAAAACATTTGAGTTTCAGTTGCGGTGGAACCGCAAGGAAACCAACACAGGCTAACTAGGCAATTCCAGTCTTGAGGTGGCGTCATGGGTCTCAGTTCAGACCAGTAGTTCTCAAACTGTGAGTGGCTTAGACTTACTGGGGTCTAGGACTAGAACCAACACCTGAGTCCCATGCCTGGGGCCGAAGCTGAAGACTGAGGGTCTCAGCCTTGGGCAGTAGAGCTCAGGTTACATGCCCCCTGCCTGAGGCTGAAGCCCTTGTTCTCTGGCTTTAACTCTCCCACCCAGGCCAGTGGGGCTTGGGTTTTGGCTCAGGCTTCAGCCCCCGCCCTCACCCCCCAGGCCCTCCAGAGCAAGGTGGAAGGGATCTTGGCTCCATGCTCTGGAAGGAGTGGGGACAAGAGCAGAAGGGGTGGGGCCTAAGGCAGTCAGCCTTTAGTGCTGCTTGGATCTTGGTGCTGGGCACCCCTTCCTCCTGCATTGCTGCATGGAATGGCAATGTAGCCCTGCCATGGCAGTACAAAGGGACCCAGAGCTCCGGGTCCCTTTGAAATGTGGGGTCCCTGTGCAACTGACCCTTCCCCCCAACTCCATCAGTGGGCCTGGTCCCCTCCTCCTGGGCTGGTATGGCAATTTTTTTTTTGGGGGGGGTGTCAAAAGTGGGGGTGTGGCACAATGAAGTTGGAGAACTGCTGGTTTAGACCAATCTTTAATTCCTGGTTTTATGGATCCTTTTTTGGTTTTCTTATTCTAGCTAGGCCTTTAGCTGCTGATAGTGGTTTGTACTTGGTCCCTCCCTTGCTTAATACTGCCATAAGAGGTTTTACCTTTCTCTTTCCTAGCTACTGCTCACATTTATACATTTAGTTTGGTTTCTGGGTTGCTAAAGTAGAGCTGTATTCAGAGATAATCATCACTTGATAGATTTAGAAAATTAATTTAAATAATTTTAGTCTTTTTAGAGCTCCAAGGACATTTGCTGCTATGCTTCCCTGACCACTCTTTTCATTATTAAGAAGCTTAGGGATGAGATTATTCTTTGACTTAGAGAATATTTTATTGGCAGCAAGTTCCAAGGAGATGGTTTCTTTTCATATTCAGTGTGTTTAGCATTCACAATCAGCTCCGGGATTTATTGCGAACTCAGAAAAATCTGTTCTCATCTTTTGTTAAAGATTAGAAATTTTAGGTTTTTCTATAGACACAGTGAATTGGTTTTTAGAGATCTCTTTTTCCTGACTGAACTCTGCTTTGCGGATATTAGACTCATAATATTTTAAAAATTCTCAAGATCACCAAGTCAACATCAAAAGGATTGAACCAGTGACTTTGCAAGCAGCAGTTACATACCCCTTGGTTTATTAGAAAACTCAAACCTTATCTTCTGACTTCCAGAAAACTGTCACTAACTGGAAATCTGCAGAATAGCCATTGCACTTAAGTATGCAGTGGTACCGACAGCCTCTCTGGGCCTGGGGGCAAGGTGGACACAGCTCCCTGCCCCAGCAGGGGTGGGGCATAGTGTAGTCAGCTGTGGATCCACCCCACCCTCCCTTAGAGCCACACACAGAGCAACAGCACAGCACTCCATGGCATTTCAAAAGTGCCTGGACGTCTGGCCACCCCCACTGCTACTTTTGCAGTGGTGATGGCTGGAGCCCCAGGCTCCTTTGAAATGCTGGGCCCAAAGGCAACTGGCCCCTTTTCCCCCAACCCCACATCCACAGGCCTGCAAGTACGCTGTTTGTACAAGTAAAATCTGAATACTTCACATTTCATATCTGTTTTCAAGGCCCATAGATCAGGTTAGGGTGAAGTCTTGAATGGAGTTAGAGTTTGAAATTAGAAAATGTGAAAACCTAAGTATAAGCAAACTCAACTAATTAGCCATTTCCATCTGATATGCGTGCACTACCAACGAAGCATAGGGGAGCTGTAGAATGAGTCCACATTGATTTCAAGGCTAGCTGTAAAGACACAGCATCAGAAAAAATAGTCTCCCAAACCATATTTTAAAAAAGAAAAGATGTTAGATTTTTTTTCCAAGGGTTAAAATCTAAAAGATGTTTCTAACAAAGACAAAAAAATACTTCACTTGCCCACCTCAAGTACGGAGAGCTCAACTTTTCATATATCTTTTCTATGCAGGGGTTCATGCACTGGACCACTGTACTTTTTGAGCTCTTTATTCTGTATCACTGATGAAAACCTAGACTGTCTCTAGACCTATGAGTTGGGACCTCAAAATGGGTAGCAATTAGATTTGTTAAGGTTCACCAGCAGCTCAGAGCTACATGTGACTCAAAGGAGCCATTTGCAGCTCCTTGATGCTGCCACATCCAGCAGCTCTCTCTGTCAATAGATAAGCAATTACACATTACAAAGACAGCTTCTTTACATTTGATATTCACAGCCATCCCAGGCAAGCCACTTAATATATTCTTGTAGTAAGTAATTTTTGCCCCCACCTATCTCCCTTCCCCCCTTTTGCCCCCCTTCTGTTCTATGTAGTGGATTTGGCAATTTTCATTTTTTTGTTTGTATCTCCCCCCAGCCACTGAATGTGACTCAGCCAGCCTCTGTGTGACCCCCCAGCCCCCAACCTCCCCAGTCCCTGAGTGTGACCACCAGTCTGCCAGCCCGAGTGTGACTCCCCGTTCCACCCACACTTAGGAGCTCAGGGAAGAATAGTTTGGAGAGGAGGGCCTTTTCCCTGTAACTCAGATCAGCTTTAATAATAAACATAGTATTATTAATGCATTTTCCCTTTTTCTATGAAATAACTACCATGAATATATAAACATGAGGGGGTGTAATTTTATATTCTTCCCTCAGGCACAAAATTAGCTAGTTACAGCACTGCTCCACCCCCGCTTTTTTGAATTGCCTTGAACCATCAAGTCTTCCTGAATTGTCAAAGTGGGGCCCCATGTGGAAAAGGTTGGGAACCACTGCTCGGGATAGAACGGTCTATGTGGTTGCTGAGATTCAAGGCAGCAAGCTACTAGCTCCTGCTCTGCTTTTGTATTAATCAGTAAATATTACTTTAATCCCGACCAACAAGAGAGGTTTTAAAGCAAAACATTCTACAGCACTAGAAAAGTGACAAAAGGGGAAGACATTTAAAAAAAAAAACATACAAAGAAAAGGGATTTGCCATGTGAACACCTAGCCTCTATGTTATGGAATTCGCAGCAAGATAACTGACAAGATGGCCCTCTTCTTCCATGATGAACAATTATACCTGTGGGTGCAAGTTAGGGCCAGTAGATATCTCAGTATTTGATGGCACTCTACTACTCTGATGCCTAAAGAATTGCCTAAATTGTGCCTGCAAGCATTGGCAGCACTCCATTGTAGGCACAAACAAGGAGACTTGTTTAAGGCCAGGGTGAAAAATCAGCTTGTATCTTTACGCTGTCACAGATGAGGTCAAATCCCGTAGCCCATGAAAAGATCACAAAAGGCCTCCCAGAGGCAGAACCTCTGCTGTTCAGCTACTGGAAACTCTCAGCTGTGAAGTCCATCAAGAGACATTTTGTCTCTGCCATGTTGTATAGAGCAGTGTTTTGCAGTAACTGTTCATGCCACTGTGATCAGAGGCAATACCAAGAAGCAACAGGTGTACAGCAATTAGACCACATGCCAAAGCATCCCATGAAGGCAGAGGTAGAAGCTGGAGATACTAATGCGACTTGTAGGGTGCATTAACCGCTATGGAAACTCTGTGGTTTTGGGGAAGGGGGGGGGTGAAGTTTCCATTCTCCCACTGAGAATCCCTGCAATCTTCTTTGTTAATAAGGTTTGCATGATGCTCAGGATTTGGCCCAAAGTGATTATAAAACTCATGAGGAAAGCTAAGTCTGCTGGATAACGTGTGGTGATTACCCAGGTCACAGTTCAGATCTCTAAATCAGGTGTTAAACAATTCCCACGACTCAGAAACCTTTTCAGGTTTTGAAATATCTTAGGAGGATATGTGTGGGTCCTGTGTAATAAAAAAAAACCTCCCAGGAGAGAACCACTTGTCTTATTCAGGGCATCATTGCAACCAACTGTGTTTAAACAAATGGCTATTAGATGTGTTTTTATTAGCACCTGTTGCTATATTCCATAGATACCACTACATTCATTAATAAGCAACTCAACGATCCATCAAGAGAAAGAAGCAGCAGTTTGTTAGATAGGATATTGGTGTGGATATGAGCCATATCCACTTGTAAATAAGCAACATACCTATTCCCGGTTCCATACTTTCATTTATAGGACACATGGGGACATACTGTCTTTATCCCCTCAGACACATCATGTATTTTCAGTGTGTAGCCGTTTTCAGTTACATTAAATTGATACAGTCCTTTATTTCATGTTTACATCCAAGTGGCTCTTCGGCCAAAATTTGTTCTTCATTAGGGTGCATGTGGAGTTTGCTGTGTAAATCTCTTTAATCCCTGTATACACTGGTTGTTTGAACACATTATGTAGCAAAGAAACGGGTCTATACAAAAAACATGTATTAAAGTGTGACTTTTCAATCTTGTACCTGTCCCCAGCCTCTTACTATAATAAAACATCCCCAAAGTTTGTCAGGGAAGAACATAATTAAAAACAACCTTGCACATATTAATTAATATCATTCCCTAAATATCTACAAAGAATGAAATATTACTATATAAAAAAGCAAAGTGAAGAGCTGCTAGAGAGTTACCTTTGAACAGCGAATTGAACTGTCCCAGGAGGCGAAACCATATCTAGTTCTAATTGATTAAACAAGAGCTCCTTAAGAAAAACAGAGTGCTTCAAAGATGGAAGCCTTATCTACTGACAAATTCCTACTACATAAGTAAGATTACCTGAAAAACAATACAGTACATTAGAAATCAATGTACAGGCATCTACACTATGGTTCCCTTTGGGACTTGAATGTGGGAAAGCTGACCCTCTGCAATCCTTGCTGAAAATCCTTTAAGACTGAACTCTGGGTCTCCAGCTACTTTTCTATGGGAGGTTTTGCTGTTGCTGTTGTTAAGGCATTGGCGATGGGCAATGAAGTGAAATCTAGCACACAAAGTTACATGTGCATTTATAGGCACTCTCTTCTGCACTCTCCCCCAACCAAAGGAACATCCTAAATCAAGGTCTGCCATATCAGACTTCCACTCTTGTGCACCTGTCAGGGACTTAAAGACCAGAGCGTTTCTCTATCAGATTTATGGATTTCTTTTTAAATAAGGATCATTCCCATACAAAAAAATCTGTACAAGGAAATTAAGGTTGAAGGCTTACATCAGAGTTGAGTGGACATTGCCTTTCAAGTGTGGTAGAGTTAAAACAAATATTCAGAAACTCAGGAAATAAAGAACTAAAAATGTGCTTATAAGAAACCCAAACATTTGAAAGTATGGCCTATTAGTGTTAAAGTAGCCCACATACCTTTACTCTGCTCTTACAGTGGCGCCCGGCCCGGGGGCGGGGGTGGCAGGGAAATCAGTAACTCTTATTAGTAACTCTTATTACCATTACCATAGATAATCTTGTCAGTTATAACAAAAAACACCTTAATTTTATTTCATTCACAGAACAAAATAAACATACAAATTGCCTATTTGAAAAATGTCATACTGGAAGCTGTCATTCCCCACTCTAAGAACAACCCAATCCTGTGAGAATTTGTACTGTGCAGGACTGGACCTTATGCTTCCATATGACATTCAATCACAGATCTAGCAGGACAGCACCTCGCTTGACAAAACCCATCATAACTCCATGGACTTTATAATGTACATCAGCTGAAGATGTGCCCCAAGCATGCCTGTGTAGACACACATCCCAGATAATGACATCACAGTATTTCCATGAAAAAGCCATGGCAACAGCACATCACACTTTGTAATGGAAACATGTATGTGTACGGCCTATGGACCTAGATCATTGGCGGGAGGAAATGAACCTGTGATCTTCAGAGCTAAAGCCCTGTGCTCTACTGCAGGAGCTAAAAGCCAGATTCCCCTCAGCCAAGGCTGGAGAGCAGAGACTTCACTCTACCTTGTCAGTGGTCTCAATGCCTCTGGGCTTACATATGCATGTAATTATTTATAAAAAACAATGGCTTGTTATGCACATTTTCAAAACACCATACACAAAGAGGGAAGATGAGGGGTTCTCTCCCTTATAACCACAGCGCTAAGGTACTCTAGCTTTCTTAACTGTGAACTTCCAGCATTTCCTATGTCTTACAGTTCTTGCAAAATGGAGCTTTAACTCTGAAAGTCCTGGACTGCCCAGTGTTTGTTGTTCTCTTTACTGATTTTTAGTGGTAACACTTCTGGAATAATACACACTGAAAACACCGATAAATGCCTTCAATCTTAATTTTATTTTAGCAGAAGATTCTTGTATTCAATTACATTGTTTTCTAATTTACTTTTCCCATTGTTATTGGTTCCAAACGAAATGAAAGAACAAGTCCCTCTTCCCATTGTTCTGGGAGGTTGTCCACTTCTAGGGTAGTAGCCTCTAACACCAACCTATGAGTCATGAGAGAATCAGAGTCATAACTAGCTGTCTATGTCTACATGTTTAGCTTGTCCTCTATGCTACCACTGTTAACTTGTATCTGATACACTACTTTTTCCTGGGCATTAGCAAATTATCAAACACAGTAAGCACACTGTTGCTGGAGTCAGTGCCATGAATTATTAATACTGCACTATCATGCCAAGGTGGTAATCAGGGCCCCACTGTGTTAGGCGGCACACTTGCATATAATGAAAAGACAGTCCTTGCCCAAAGAGGTTGCTATCTTAGCATATGACAAGAAACAAAGTGGAGAACAAATAAACTTACAGCCCACTAGAAATAATGAATGCTAATGGCATAATAGAGAAATAGATCTCATGCACCAGTAAACTTTGCCTACAGCTTCTAATGCTGAGAAATGCAAAGGTCATTGAATAGTTATGAGAATTCTAGTAATCAAGATCACATAAGTGCTCCACTCAGTTTCACAAATATTATCAAATTAATGTGAATTCCTAACCTCACACTTAAAGCTTCTCTCTGCATGTCCTGAAATAAGTCATTTGCTGAGTAACTAACCATTAAAAGCCTCCTCCTGTGCTCTGTTTGCCACTCTATTCCGGAGGTTCTCCATTGAACAGAGCTGGCTCCTGGGCCACTGGGCAAGAAGATTTTAAAGATTCTGTCTATATAACATTACAATGATTTTCAAGATGGGGAAGAGTCTGGGTAGAAGGCTTTTGTTGTTTAGATACCCAAAGCTAGCTATGCTAATGAGAGAAGGGGTGGGGATGAGAGATTTTCATCAAACTTCTGATTCTCTAATAATCAGTCCTAACCTGCAGGGTTGTCCTTACCTATATGTGGAATACACACAGCTGCACAGGGCACTCAAAAATCTGGGGCACTGCTGGGTCTTAATGTTTACCCTGATCTTCTGCTGGAACAGGGATATGATGAAATTTTAGGAAATGATTTTTCTCAATGCATGGGGTAACTATCAGGAAGCAGCACTTCACGATCCACCTGAAATTTCTTGCTTTATGTGGAACAGAGATGTCTTTCAGAAGACTGACTTGGGTAATCACGGTAGTAAATTACCAGCAATAATACTGCAAGTGATTAGAAGAGAACTGGTTGTAAATTTAAACACCACTTTTATTCATTAATCTCCAACAGCTAAAGAAAAACTAGAAGCAAAATTAACGTGATTGTAAACTAAGCAATGACATCCTGTGGATATTTTTTTGGCCTGCTGAGAGAGAATGAGTTGATCAAAGAAAGAGACCTCATTGAGAGCAGTGAAATTGGTGCTGCTCCAGTGAGTTCACAGATAGTTACTATTACCTAAGTTGGGGTAGGAGCTAGTGAACACCACAATTAATCTTGGCTTCAGTTTGGAGTGAAATAAGAGAAGCAACCTGTCCAACATACTAATCCTAGCATCTATTGGGATTCAGAGTAAGTAATGTACAGTTTCCTGCAAAGACATTTCTATTGGAGGTGTGAAAAAATGTAGAAAATCTTGTGTAAATCCATAGCTGCCAAGCAGAGCAGAGCATTTCCCATAACATGAGAACTAGGAGTCACCAAATGAAATTAATGGGTAGGAAGTTTAAAACTAACATAATGAAGCTTTTCTTCACAAAATGCGTAGTGGAACTCCTTGCTAGGGGATGTTGTGAAGACCAGGACTTTAACAGGGTTCAAAAAAGAACTAGATAAATTCATGGAGGTTAGGTCCATCGATGGCTATTAGCCAGGGTGGGTAGGAATGGTGTCCCTAGCCTCTCTCTGTCCAAGGCTGGAAATGGATGACAGAAGAGGGATCACTTGGATGAGTACATGTTCTGTACACACTGTCTGGGGCATCTGGCATTCACCTTTGCTGGAGGACAGGATACTGAGCTAGATGGACCTTTGGTCTAACCCAGTGTGGCCGTTCTTATGTTATGTTCATGAGGAGACTTCTAGAAGAAAGCTGATCACTATTCATCTCTCACTGGTTTTCATGGAAGCTTCAGTGTTCAGGCTGGAGTCTTAACAAGCAATTGAAAATACACAAGGATTCAACTACGTTTGTCAGTACCAAACATGAATGGCTCATGCCAATAGTAGCAAACTAGCTCAGCCAGAAAAGTTACGCACCGCAGGTTAGCACTGATGTCCCTTTCTTGGCTCACTATCCAGAGCTGTGCTCTTTGAAGACAATTTCTGAGTAAGTATTAGAGCTTCACTGTGAAGGTTAAGAGTCACTTTCTGTTAGTGGATGACTCTTCCAAGTGCTCTAAAATCTGCAGGTTTACTTGGCTTGCTCTGAAATTTGGCGAGTTTCTGGAGACATGGGATAGGGTTAATGAACAAATCTGGGGGCCATTTGAGCAAAGGTTCCTGAGCTACAGTCTGCCAAAAGCCATCTTTTCTGAAACATGACACATTCTACCAGCACTTTTTGTACACGTCTCTGATTGGGCCCCAAAAGAGCTCAGGCTATCATCTAACCTATGTAGTGCTTGCCAGCCCATCCCTTCTTTGGAGCAGCAACACTGGAAAGTCTATTCAAGAAAGAGTTAGGCTCTGCAAAGAAGGTCATGCCTAACACTCATACATCAAAAGAATTACACAGCTTAAATGCAGATGGAGTGCTCAAGAGGGTGGCTTGTGCTCTGTGTGGCTGGGGCATATTACTTCAAACCTCTGCACTACCCAAACATTGCAAATTCAAACCTATTGCTTGGGATAAAAAAAAAAAAAAAGAGTGGGGTGGGGGGAAGAAAAAAATCAATCTCCATGCTTATTCATTGATGGGCTCTTTGAAGAAACTGACAGTGTGTACGAACTGGTGATTTTTGTGCTGTGACCACTGAGATCTGAATAGAAAGGGAGCTCCTTTCCTAATGGAGCACATTCGATTGTAACAACTTCTGGTTACTTCTGACTCAGCGGTGAAAGGCCCATCCTCGTTATCAATTGTCTCAATTATCCAGTCCCTCTTTGGAAAAATTATTCATCTCTAACTCCGCTCCTTTTATAAAACTTTTGAAAAAGAATTGATTTAACATCACATTTGTTGGGTGACAGAGCCCATCCCTCCCCTCTAGCACCATCATGAGGAAGGTGTGGTCTAAACCAGGCCACCACATGGGGGAAACATAATAGGATGCATGAAGGGATTTGGGTGTATGTGAATGGGGGATCCAGGCCAAGCTTCCTCCAGCTTATGATACCAAGCACCTAGACCCATGAACTTACATGCCGATCCTGCCAGTTGGTTCACGTATGCAGATGCCTTATGAAATGCTACAAAAGACAAATACTGCTATCAGGTCTGTAACTTTCACAAGCACTGTATTTACACAGACGATTTAAGAAGAGCAATGGAAAGGAAAAATCTTTATCCATCCTTGTCAAGCATACAAGGCATACAAAGTGTTCTCTCAGTTCCTGTAGCAGGTATTGGTCCTGTAAAATGATTCTGAACAGTTAGAAGGGTCAGCTCTTAGGCATCACTTTCCAGGATTAGTACATAATTGGCCAGCATAAAGAAAACTGAATGGACTGTCAACCTCCCTTACTGGAGATGGCACAGAAGCCCAGATTAAAGTACGTTGACTCCAGCTACATATTTAACATAGCTGGAATTACATCCCTTAATTCATCCTTCTACTGTAGCATAGACCTGCCCTAACATGGCTACCTCTGAAAACTCATTTGTATTAGTGTGCAAATCAAAGAAAGACCCTTCCTCTATTTTCACAGGCAGGAGCTGTGAGGCTAATATTTTCAGTGTAAACCAGTAAGACTTAAAGTTATGATTCTTCATTGTGAGAAATGTACAAAATTATGATTTTGATGAGCACTCATGTTTTCTGTTTGGGACAGTAAGAAACTCAAGATGTATATTACATGTTGGCACACAGATAGTTTTTTTTTTTTTTTTAAATTAATACCTTTGACTTCCTTTGAACCAACAATTTTCTGTAGTACTTATAAAAGTTAGGTGCTATTTACACGAGAGGGCTAATACAAATAAATATCACAAGTGTTAATGAAAAAATTTCCAAATGATACTTAACATTGGTCTGCTGTGTTGTGAGTCCAGCACTGCACTGGTGCATGAGAACCAGAAACCAATAATGACCAGTTGTTTCCCCATCCAAATATAATCAGTGAAACACAATTAACTGCATGTATATTATTTAAATTTTAATTAGCCAAAGCTGTTAGTAACTCAAGTAAATATGATGGAATTGAGCATGAGAGCTTTTGTGTGCACATTGGTAGTTTCCACTATGAAAATAATGTGAATGCAAGAGATTCGTTGTCTCACTGAAACACACAAAGGCAAGATGCCCAAAATATGCACTGCCCATTTCAGAAACCAAAATATGTTGCACTCACGATAGCCTGTGCTGACATAAATTCTTTGGGGGAGGAACTGTCATTCAGGTGTTTTTGCTGCCAACTTTACCTGAGTTCATCTTGCTCAGGAGTGAGCTGTCTACAAGGAAAAGGGGGAACATGGCAGAAAGCCAGATTCCCAGTGCCCCACCACCTATAAGGGTAGAGAGACAGACACCTCAGTACCACCCCACCATCTATGGAAGAAAGGGAGAACATAGGGGTGCCAGCTTTCTAATTGCATAAGCAGAACGCTCGTGCCTCACCCCTTCCCCAAGGTCCCACCCCCACTCAATCCTTCCCCCTTCCACATCACTCACTCTCCCCAGGCTGGGGCAGGGGTTGAAAGTGCAGGAGGAAGAGAGGGCTCTAGTATGGTGCTGGGGATGAGGGGTTTGGAGTGCAGGATGGGGCTCAGGCCTGGGGCAGGGGGTTTGGGTGCTGGCTCTAGGAGGGGACTCAGATGGGGCAGGCAGATGGAGTGCAGGGACTTAGGATGCAGGAGGGGGTTCCAACCTCGGACAGTGGGTTGATGCATGAGATGGAGTTTGGGGTGTGGGCTCTAACTGGGTGGTGCTTACCTCTGGCAGTTCCTGGTTGGTGGTGCAGTGGGGCTAAGGTAGGCTCCCTGCCTGTCCTGGCTTCACATGGTTCCCAGAGGTGGCTGCCATGTCTGGCTCTCACATGCAGGGGTGGCTCTGTGCAGTGTCCACGTTTGCAGGCACAGTCCTGCAGCTCCCAGTCACCACAGTTCCCACACAATGGGAACTGCTGAACTGGTAATCAGAGCAGGGGCAGTGTGAAGAACCTCCTTGGCCACCCTGCACCTAGGAACCATACATTGCAGCTGCTTCTGGGAGCTGTGAGAAGCCAGGGCAGGGAGAGAGCCTGCCTTAGCCCCACTGCACCACCCACCGGGCTTTTAACCATCTAGTCAGCAGTGCTGGCTGCAATGGTCATGGTCCCTTTCCAAAAAGCACCTGAAAACCCTGGAAGAACATTGCAGAGAGAGGGAAAGAGAGACCTTGATCCCTTCCTACCCTAGCACCCACTGGGGAAGGAGGGAACACAGCAGAAACAGACACCTCAGTAACTACGGAGAAACAGTGAACATAGCTGAGTCAGATGCCCCAGCCCTCTTCAATCCCATTTCCTTGGGCTGACCCTCACTGCTGACTTAATTACAGTGACCAGTGTCCAGATGTGAGCAGCCATATTGCAAAGCCCTACCTCAGTTACCGTGTCTTGGTGCTTTGCTCCCGCTTGTGAGACACAACAACTTCTGGGGGAACAACCTACAGTTCACAAGCCTTTTACCCTGAGATTAAAAACATACCATTTTAGAGTTGAAGACAAGGCCTCAACAAAAGAGTGACTCTGGTTCTAGTCTATAACTCTAGAGCTACGTCTACACGTGCACGCTACATTGAAATAGCTTATTTTGATGTAGCGACATTGAAATAAGCTATTTCGATGAATAGCGTCTACACATCCTCCAGGGCTGGTGCCGTCGACGTTCAACGGTGACGTTGGGCAGCACCACATCGAAGTAGGCGCTGCAGGGGAGTGTCTACATGCCAAAGCGGCCCACATCGAAGTAGGGGTGCCAGGAACAGCTGCAGACAGGGTCACAGGGCAGATTAGGACTTCCAGGGCAACAGCTAGCCGCTCCCTTAAAGGGCCCCTCCCAGACACACTCAGCCTGCACAGCATGCGGTCTGCAGAGCCACAGGCATGCACACCCGTTAAAGCAGTATGGACCCCCAGCAGCAGCCGCAGCAGCAGCAGCAGCAGCCAGAGGTCCACACACCCGCCCCTGCAGGAGCAGTGCTTGCCCTGCTCAATGCTATGCAGGAGGCAGCTGACCACCTTTTATTTGCGGAAGAGGAGCTGCCCCCAGGGGAGGAGGAAGCAGCCCCAGACCTTGCTGCCCTCCGACCCCTCCCCTGCCACACATGCCGCCGGCTGTGGAGCTACCCCATGAGCACCGACTGGTGGGAGCGGCTGGTGCTCGGCGAGTGGGACAATGACCGCTGGCTCCATTATTTCCATATGAGCCAGCAGACAGTCCTGGAGCTCTGCCAGTGGCTCACCCCTGCCTTACGGCACCAGGACACCTCCATGCGACGCGCCCTCACGGTCGAGAAACAGGTTGGCATCGCTTTCTGGAAGCTGGCCACTCCAGACAGCTACCGATCTGTGGGGCAGCAGTTTAGTGTGGGCAAGGCCACCGTCGGGGCTGTCCTCATGGAGGTAAGAGGACCCGGTGGGGGGAGCCCTGGGAGGGAGGGCCAGACACACCCTGCACACCCCTCACTGGTGCTCTCCCATGTCCTTCCCCTGCAGGTTGTCCACGCCATCAACACCCTGCTCCTCCACAGGCTCGTGCGGCTTAGGGACCCGGATGCCGCCATTGCGGGGTTTGCCAGCCTGGGCTTCCCAAATTGCTTTGGGGCTCTGGATGGGACCCATATACCCATCCATGCCCCAGAGCACAGCGAAAGATGCTTCCTCAACAGGAAGGGCTACCATTAGGTGGTCCTCCAGGCCTTGGTGGACAGCCGGGGCTGCTTCCTGGACATATATGTTGGCTGGCCTGGCAGCACCCACAACACCCAGGTATTCAGAAATTCAGGCCTGTGCCGCCAGCTGGAGGCGGGGACCTACATCCCCAGTGAGAGATCCCTGTGGGGGACACCACCATGCCCCTCTGTGTCATCGCAGACGCGGCGTACCCCCTCTGGCCCTGGCTCATGCACCCTTACATGGGCCATCTCACAGCCAGCCAGGAGCGGTTCAACACGCATTTGAACCATGCACGCCAGATGGTCGAGTGCACTTTTGGCCGCCTCAAAGGGCGCTGGAGGTGTCTCCTCACCTGCCTGGATGCAGGCCCCACCAACATCCCACAGGTTGTGGGCATGTGCAGCGCACTCCACAACCTGGTCGAGAGCAAGGGGGAGGCATTCTTCCAGGGCTGGGCTGTGGAGGCTGGCAGGGCCGACGTGCAGCCACCCGCTGCCCCCAGTCGCCAGGTGGACCCCGAGGGGATCCGGGTCCGGGAGGCCCTGCAGGCCCATTTTGACCAGGCCGCGGGGTGAACGCTGGCAGGCCACCCACTGCACCCCCCATCCTCCACAACACTCCCTGCCCCCACACCCACACCACAGAGCACCCAAGAGCACACACCCCCACACTTCTCTTGCAAATAAATGGACCTGTTTTTTTAAATGAAAACAGTGAAATGTCTTATTATTAATACAATATATATATATAATAGAACAAAAGGGGGGAACTATTTACATGGGGGGGCAGGTACCATAACACAACAGGGGTCCAACACAAACTATATGCAAATATAATGGAAGATATGTATAAAGGGGGGGGCACGTCCTCGGCCCCACACCCCTCTACTGTCCGGCACCTGGGGTTGGAGGGCATGACCCTCGTGTCGGCCTGAGCCCTGGCCAAGGCTGGGTGGGGGCCGGGTGAACTGGCAGGTACAGCCGGCGGGTGTCTGCAGGCCCCAGGCCCCGCTTGGCGGCAGGCCCCAGGGTGGTGGACGGCGGTGGGACGGCGGTCGGAGTGGCAGGTGGAGCAGTGGGTGGAGCGGCCGGCGGCGTGGCATGGGAGGCCAGGTGTTCCGCTATGCGCTCGAATGTGCGCATGAAGGCCCCCCAATGCCTCCTGGCGCCAGGCCAGCGCTCGCTCCTGGAGCAAAAGCCGCCACTCCTCCGCCCGCAGGCACCACTCCGACACCTCCAGCTGATGCCGGAGGGTCGCGAGCAGCTGGGGGTCCGTGGCCGTCCTTTGTTGGTGGTGGCTCCGCCATCGGCCCCGTCCTGGGGCTGGTCGGTGCTCCGCCAAGGGGCTGGCCTGCTGCAATGGCCCCGGTGGGCTTTCCGGGACCACGGGCACCTCGCCAGCGCTCTCTGGGCCCTCTGATGGTGTAGCTGCGGAACACAGGGGAAAAGAAGAGTGGAGACAGCTGTTAGTGTGGGCCCCAACCTGTGGCCCTTGTCCCCCCACCCCTCTGCTGCGGGTTCCCCATCCCCGTCCCCAGGAGATGATGATGATGATGATGGGTGTCCCACCCCCCCCCGGGGGGACCCTAGGTTCTGCTCCCCCCATCCCCAGGGATGGGGCATGGCGCTGTCTTGCTGAGGGGCTGGGGCTGATGCACTCTTCTGAGGGACACGCCACTGCTGTCCTTGGGGCCATGGTCATCTGGGCATGTGGAGGGCCCTGGTCATGTCTGTTGTCCCCGCCCCTTAACCCTGGGGGTGTGCACCAGGGGGGTACATACCTGGCGGTCCGCTCCCACGGTCGGGGGACACCCTCTGGGCGGACGCCCTGCTGGAGCTCCTGGACGGGATAGCGATCCGCAGCCCCCCATCGCTGGAGGAGGATTCCCCCTCCTCTTCCTCCGGCATCCAAGGGGTGGGCTCCTGGGGGGGCCCCTGGGGTGGACTCCGTTTCTGGGGCCTGCTGGGGCTCGTCGGCTGAGGTGTCAAGAGTGGCCAGCGGGGAGGAGGTGTACCAGGGGCCCAGGATGGACCTGAGCTCCCTGTAAAAGGGGCAAGTGGTGGGGGCGGCCCCAGATCAGCTGGCCGCATCCCGGGCCCGGGCATAACCCTGCCGCAGCTCCTTAACCTTACTCCTGACATGGTCAGGAGTGCGGGCAGGGTGACCCCCGGCAGCCAGGCCCTCGGCCAGCTGAGCGAATGCATCTGCGTTCTGCCTCTTGCTCCCCATTACCTGGAGCACCTCCTCCTTGCCCCAGAGCCCCAGCAGGTCCCGGATCTTGGCCTCCATCCAGGAGGGGCCCTGCTGCCTCTTCCCAGGCAGGCTGGCTGGCTGCCTGGGAGCCCTGGCTCCCCTTGGGGGGGTGCCCTGGGGGGTGCTTGGGGGGCTGCCTAGTGGCCATCGCTGCGGGGGTGCTGAAATGGGGCTGCTGCGGGCATGCAGGCTGGTCGCGTGGCAGTGCTGCCGCCTGCACGCGCTCTCAGCTTCCTGCACAGGAATGCAGGGGGCGGGGAGCTTTAAGGGGACACTGCATGCGGCGACCATAGAGCTCAGGGGCTGGAGAGAGCGTCTCTCAACCCCTCAGCTGATGGCCGCCATGGCGGACCCCGCTCTTTCGATGTTGTGGGACGCGGATTGGCTACACGTGCCCTACTTCACCGTTCAGCGTCTAAGTAGGGCGCTATTCCCATCTCCTGATGGGGATAGCGACTTCGATGTCTCGCCGCCTTACGTCGATTTGAACTTCGAAATAGCGCTCGCCACATGTAGACGTGGCGGGCGCTATTTCGAAGTTGGCGCGGCTACTTTGAAGTAGCCAGCACGTATAGATGCGGCTTAGGTGAGTCAGTTGTGCCCACACATAAAAGCTCTCATCAAAGTTCAGAGATACTTTAAGCTGAGGATAATTGCTAGTTATCCTTACTTGAAAGCATTTCTAAACTTTGCTGAGAGGGATTTGTGTGTGGACACAAAAGGGGTTTGAAGCAACTCCTGAGTAAAAGCCCCAGTTAATTTTTCAGTGGAGGAATATTCTCCCTGAGACATACCCTTCCAAGCTAGTGGAACCAAAAAGAGTTGCCAGTCAGGTAAATTGCTTAGAGTTTCATAATATGGTCTACCCTATTGTGTGCTTGTTGGAACAGTCAACAGTTAAAGCACCAGAATCAACACTCACTAGAGCAAATGGGGTAGCATACACCTGTCAGGGCTATGGCTGCAAGCTCTCTACAGACATGGCTCTACTCTTGGCAGACATGCTGTTATGTGCTAGTGCTAAGGAGAGTTTCACCTCACATCTTTCTCCACACTGCAACACCTTCCAACTGCAAAGGAAAGTCAACCATTTGATGTTATTTCCAGAGAGTGAAGGGAACCTAGGGCAGTGGGAGGAAATCTCTTTCCCATGAGCAAGATAGGTTCAGGACAGGGTCTATATGAGGGAGGGTCCCCCTGAAGAGTAGAGGGGGCTTAAGACAAAGTCTGTGTGAGGAGTCAGACTCCCTCCATGTGTGCATCCTATCAAGGACTGTTTATGTAATGCCAACAGCCAGAACTGAACCTGGGATCACTGGAGCTTAATGCATGAGTCTCTACTACTTGAGCTAACAGCCAGCTGGCTCTCAATTAAGGCTGTAGAGGAGACTCGTTCTTTTCTCTCTGTAAGCAGTCTAAGTGTTTCTCAACTTTTTTTTTCAAATAAAGTACCCCTTTTAAAAATAGAAGTACCCCCAGCCCCCACAACATCTCTCTTTTCCCACTCAGGGTATATGTGCCACAGGCTGAGAAACATGGTCCTAAGGTAATCTGGGCTCTCGAAAAAAGGGCTATTCAACCTTTCCAGATTACTGGACCCTTTTCAGGAGTCAGATTTGTTTTGCATACCACCAAATTATACCTCACTTAAAAACGACTTACAAAAACATCACAGAAAACTACTACTGAAAACTTGCTGACTTTCAAATAAATGAAATGGAATAGCAACATTGTACTTACATTTCAACACCAAACATGTGAAGCAGCAGAAACAAGTCACTGTCTGACTGAACTTTTAGATTATACTAACTTTACTAGTGTTGTAAAATTAGGCAACTATCTAAATGGGTGTATAAGTGCACTACTGATAGCTGAGAAACCCTGGGCTAAGAGCCACTACATGAAGAACCCCACCTATTAGGTATGTAGGTTATATTTACATTCCCCAATAGGCTACAGGCTGAGGGAAGGGCGGGGAAGTGTCTGGCCGTGCTGAGAACGCAGTGATTGGCAGAGGTGTGGCACTATATAGAGGCAGGGAGGGGCTAGTGGCAGCTTGCTTTGGGAGCACGGTGTTGGTTGTTTTCACATGTGCAGTGGAGGCTATGAAGGAGATGTGTGGGTGAGGACTGGCTGGACAGTTGTGTGGTGGTGGTGGTGGTGGTGGTACTATCTTGTAATGGCAATGAAGTTGCAGGGGGTGCCCCCTGCTGTAGCTATGTCAGGTGTTCTTAAACCTAACTATTTTTCTGGGGTTGTCTGTCTTCCCAGGCTGTTGGGGGTGGTCTCCAGACTTGTTTGTTTTCTCTCCCCTTGTTGCCTGGTGTGTTAGGGAGAACACTTGAGGAGGGGAATTAGACCCTAGAGAAGCTATGCTGTGGCAAAGCAGTTGGCCAGGCTCTTCCTTAAACTCTAGACGTCTCTCTATACCCCATCTGGGTCTGCTTCCTTCTTTAAGTGATTTGCTGGGCAGAGACAGAGTCAACACTTAAGGCACCATCGCTGGCATCTGAATCAGCGTTCACTGAGACCTGTTGTTCTCAAGTAGTGGTTTGGGCCCCCAAAGTGGGTAATGACTATCTTAATGGGGCCATCAAAGCTGGTGTGGCCTGGCCTGGGGATGAAGCCACAGCATGAGATTCATTGAAGCCTGAGCCTGGACACCCTGGGCCAAAGCCTAAGGGTTTCCACTCTGGGTTGTGGGGCTCAGGTTACACCACCTTACCTGGAGTGGAACCCCTTGCCCTTTGGCTGTGGCCTAGGGTGGTAGGACTAAGACCTCAGGCTCCCTCGTGGGGTCATGTAACAATTTTCATTGTCAGATGGGGTTCATGGTACCATGACACTTGAGAACCACTGACTAAGATGACTGAAGGCAGCATATGCCTTTCAGTGCCAAGCCTGTGTGCTCACCTTGGCTATGGCTTTACTCTTAGGATAGGTGCCTGTATGTATGGAAGCCAATGAGAGCCCCTGCTCATGCCTTCCTCTGTAAGGCAACATCCTGCACCTACAAAGGACAGATGTCAATATAAAATTAATCTCCAGTGAATGAGGGGCCTGGGGCAGAGGTCTGAGAGACTCTCCCTTCTCCCACCCATGAGCATTGACTTGGGGCAGGGTTTCCCTGTATGAAGGAGCCTCCCCCCTCAGTGAGTGAGGGGAACTAGGGAATGAGTTGTGTGAGGGAGTCTTTCCTCTCCCTACCTCCACAGCAAGCGTGAGGATCTCAGGCAGTACCTGTGTGAGGAAGTCTTGCTCTCCCAGGCCAATGAATGAGGAGGGCTGGTGGCAGGGTTTGTGTGAGGGGTCTGTGTGAGGGAGGCTTTCCCCCTCCCCCGAAAGAAAGGGCAGACAGGTTTGTGGCAGATGGACTTATCCTGCAGGGGCTGCTGGGAAGGCTGTGACCAGGGGAGGTTTCACTAGGTTGCAAAGCATGTTACACTGCACCTTATGAAAGTTGGGCCATGGGACTGGATTGTTTTTGGAGTGGAGTGTTAGTCAGTTTGACACACATGGAGCTTGCAGCTAGGAGGGTAACTATCTTCCGGGCAGCTCTAGAGCAGAGCTAGGGGCTGCAGGATAGCTTTGGAGATGATCTCTAGGGTCCCCCTCTCTTGATTGTCTGGGAGAGGTCTTTGGACTTTGTTGCTTTCCCCAAGCCTCTGTGTTTTTCCTCAGGCTGTTTGTTTCTGGGGGGAAGCCACTTTTTCTGGGACCAGAGTCCAGGTCCCCTCTTCCAAAGCCTTAGAAAAGTTGACGCAAGGCCCTGAAGGAGTCTGTACGGGAGTCTCCTCCAAAAGACTGAAGAGTCCTAAGGACAGGATATGTGTAGGGAGTCCTGTATGTCTATTAACTTCCTCCCCACAGGCTGAGGTGGGGGTGGTTTCCCTGCAGGTGTTTTTGGCAAGGCTGTGGCCCGTTTGCCGAGTGTGCTGGTCATACTATATAAAGGCTGAATGCAGAGGCAGGTTGGTTTTGGAGAGGAGCTACTTTATTTTGGGAGTGGCCCCTGGATTTTTTTGCTGGTTCTGTAGGTGATTATTGACCCCACACGCTACTTTTTCTGGGCCTTCTCCTCCATGTTTCTTGGGTCAGGGGCTGACCCAGAGACTCTCCCTGAGTGTTGTTATCCAGGGTGGGGGAGGTCCTGGGGTCATATTTAGGAAACCTTAAGCAGGGTTGGCATGAGACTCCTATAGGAGCCCTACTTTGGCAGACTGACCCTTTCCTTATGTTTACTGGTCTTCTGGAATCTGGGGAGACTCTTCCTCCTTTCCACCTGTAATCCACTCATGCTGATTCACAACACTCCTTCCCATTGCTTGGAAATGTGGCTGCTTGAGGCCAATGTCCTTTCATTGGCCCATTCCATGTAGTACTGCTAAGGGAGTGTATGGATCCTCACTGGGCCTGTCTCACACTCAGCATCTGTTCTCAGCAGTGGCTATGTGATGAGGTTCCTTCCATTCATTTTGTTCCTCTTCTGCTGAGCTGACCTTTTCCCTAACCTAGTGAAGGCAGATCTTTTAAAAATAGCAAATTCTATTTTAAATATCACTTAGGCTAGGTGGGGCTATAAAGGTGTGCTAGTACTGACAAATCTAATCTAGACAAGACTTGCTGCTTTTAAAGCCACTCAAAACTTAGCTAGTTTAGTGCTCATTAAAAGCAATGTGTCCTGATGTCAACATTAGAACTTTTTTTTCAATATTCTAGCCACACCATGATGAAGAGTTGGCTGATGCTGTGGTTTATTAAAGTTTGGAATAACAGGAATATTCCAGAAGTGGGATAATATTGTTGTACTAGTGCTCAAAATGGAAGAATTGAATAACATGGTCATGTATAGGTCAGTTAGCTTGACCCCAGTCTTGCCCAAAACATGGGATTCAACAGAGAATTAAAAGGAGAAATAATTAATGCCCATCAATGTGGTCTTAGGGAAAATGTGTTGTCATACAAAGTGGATTCTATTTGAGATTACTGTACAAGAAAAAGATTAACTGCATAGGTTTAGTGTAATGGATAACATGAAATGACCGCTGATTAAAATATGCAGATGATATATGGGTAATTGGTAAATGAAGCCAGTACAGTTGTACAGAGGGAGCTGCATCCTTTTGTAAACTGCATATTCATAGAAATGCATTTTAATACAGCCAAATGATGTAATTAGGAACAAGTAACACAGTTCATGCTTACCTAAATCCTTTTAGGGTCCATATTCTGTATCATGGCAGGCAAGCAACTCAGTGTGAGTTCCCAGTGCAATGTTCTTTGGGGGAAAATATGCCATATCCAATGCTTGCATATATAAACAGGGATGTTAGTAAATAGGAATAGAGACTGGATTTTTACCTCTGTATACAGCACTCGTAAGACTGGTAGTAGAATACTTTCATAGAGTTCTCTTGTCAATATTTAAAAAGGACTGAGCAATTTGAGTGTAGAAAAGAGCCATAAAAATGGTCTGAGGACTGAAGAGCCTGATCTATTTAAGTCTCAATGCAAGGCAATCTGTTGAGTTAAACCATTAATTAAAAAAAGTTGATGTGACTGATTACTCTGTAGCCACTGCTGTGCATGGAAAAATACCAGGTGCTAAAGAGCTGTTTAATCTAGCAGAGAAAGGCATAATAAGAACCAGCAGCTGAAAGCTAAAACCAGAGAAATGCAGATTAGAAATAATTCACAAATGTGTAAGAGATGAAGCTACTTTAGTCCCTGCATTGTACTTCTCTCTCTTCCCCTTCTAACGTTTGAAATTGTAAATCAGTGCCCCTGAGCTCATCTGTCAATCAGGAAATGTCTGAACTTTTTTTCTCCCCTCTTTGACAGAGGCATTAATGCCTGACTCAGTCCCAGCATTGAGGAGCTGTTTTCTCCAGCTAATCCTTTGTGATGGAGCCACAGATAATTCTGTAAACATGAGAAAACAAACTTTAGTTTAGGACCAACACAAACTGATTGACATGTGTTTTCCCTATCAGTTTTCTCTCCAGTCTTATCTTCCCTAGGGGAAAAAGTGTTCCTAACTTGTTCAAGAACTTGAATTAATCGGGTTCTGCCAGGGGAGCCTTGCTGAACCTGAGATGGGAGGGATGTGGAGAAGAGGCTGAGAACATCAATTGACATAAATAGCACAGTTCACAAGTCCAGAGTGATTGATTGTTTCAGGCTTCGTTCAATCACTATAAAATGTCTTCATCTGAGCATGATCTGTTGAGAAGAAGGGGCAACTTTATATCTCAGGTGACTATCTGTTCTCTCTTTCCCCCCCACACCCCGGACAGTCCCTTATTCATGCTGTCTCACAGGCATTGCAACTTTAAAAGAATGGTCTAATTGTCTTGTATTTTGTAGGGCTCCTGTTCCCTGGCACGCACTGTCTGAAGACAGCAGCCCCTGTTGCCAGCTCCTACACTGGGAGGCTGCTCCATTCTCTGGCACCCCACAGCAGCAGCCCCCACTGCCAGTGAGCTCTGCCACAGGGCAGCCTCATCATTCCCTGGCACCCCACTGTTGGGAGGTTATGGAGCACCCATTCTCCACTCCTCCTCAGCAAGAGGCTGTAGAGTCCCCATCCCTGATGCCTCACTGTGGGGCAGCTGCCCCCATCCCTGAGGAGCCCTGACATGGAACAGCAACCCCCCATCCCTGGAGGCGGTGTCCTGTATTTGCCATAGGGCCATGTGGTCACTATCTCTGCTGTCCTCCTGTACTATAGCTAGGTGTGCAGAGCCTCTTTCCCCACATGGTATGTCAAGATTTGGAGCAGGCAGTTTGGGCTCCTGACACTTCCGGGCTCTAGTTGGTACGCATATTCTTTACTGCCTCCACCACCTTCCTTTCTTGCATGGCCTTTCCAAGCTTACCACAGTGGGGTATGGAGACTGCTCATTTCAGAGGTTCAAAATGATTCATGCATCTCAGTCTGCTGCTGCAGAATGTTATGCAGCACTCCTGAAGTGAAGGAAGAAGCCTGGCACTCCCTGTCTCCCTCTTACTGCTAGTAAATGGGCTTCCCCACAGCCCATTTCTTACCATTTTTCCTGTTCCATATGTCCCCTCTAGCCCTACCTGGGAGCTGGTGGTGGAGTGGCAGTGGGGTCTTCCCAGTAAGATAATTTGTTTCAGAGACAGGTACTTCAGTCATGTCCCCAGACAGGCTGCCACTACTTTTCTCAGAAAATGATTTTTAAGGCTAATTTTACTTAGCTGATGTGGGTTAATTGTATGTAATACATAACTAAAAGTAAGCCAGAAGTGAGATGTTTGCTGCATATGTCTTCATCTTGCAGGGTTTGATGGTAGCAGGAAATAAATTGGGCCAGTACAGATAAGCTTCATCCAACTGTCTTGATATGTAAATGGTTTGAATTAGGATCTTGAGTATAGCAGCAGTAAATTTTTTTCTCTTAAATCTAATTGGTTGCTAAAATATAATGCTTTCATTGCAGTGCCATTAATTTGTCCTCTAGCATTTGACTTAATTTATGGATAATTGTTGTTTTCTCTTCTGTCAGGATTCAGTCTGGCTTCTTGTAACCAATGGCTGTAGTAGATACACCATGTCTGGCATTGGTTATATTTAATATTATGGTTTCCTTCAACAGAAATTCTATGCTGGAGAATCGGCCTCAGAAGCACTATGGAATAACATCTCCAATTAGTTTGACTCCTCCTAAGGAAATAGATTATATTTACACTCAGAAATTAATTGAAGCCATGAAGCCATTTGGAGTATTTGAAGATGAAGAAGAACTAAATCACAGGTGTAATTTTTAATACAATTGAAACACATTGCTTGAATCTATTTTAAAACTAAGTCTAATGATGATTCTCATTACAGGCTGATGGTTCTTGGTAAATTGAATAAATTAGTCAAAGAATGGATTTCAGAACTCAGTGAGAGTAAGGTAAACATCTTAAAAATTCCAATTTAAGCAACAATTTAAAAGAACAAGTGCTTTATTTCTACTATTCAATTTATTTTCTTGCCTTTGTAGTTAGAATTCTGTCTTTTTTTTCCCCCCTCCCCCTAGATTCTGCCTTCTGACTTTCTGCAAGGAAATAATACAGTTTGCATCTATATATTGGGTAATAGACTTGTAGCAATTGTCATTCAAGTTAAAGCTTGGAAGAGTTTAGCTACCTAGATTAAGAAGCCAATACCAACATGTCTGCCTTGTGGCCTGCTAAAATCACAGCCAGCCTGCCTCCCTTCCTTCCCCACCTTTTGTGGCCCCTGATCCCTTCAGGCACTAGTTCTTAGGCCCTCTGCAAGTAGCAGCAAGGCTGCAGAGGGTTCCCTGAATGATTGCAGAACCAGTGACACCTGATCCCAGCTGGCAGGCATGCCCACTGTTAAGATTGATGGTGTCTTCTCAAGTTTAGTGGATCCTAAACTTGACATTTATTGCTTTCTATCAACTAAAATCAGTAAGGAGTCTTGTAGCACCTAAGACTAACAAATATATTGGAGCATAAGCTTTTGTGGCCTGGAGTCAATTTCATCAGGTACATGAAGTGGAAATTGCAGTGTGGCAGGGGTAGGTACACAGGAAAAATAGGAGTGTTATGTTACCATGCAGAGAGCCAGTTCATGGCGGATGTGGCCCAGTCTCCTCAGCTGATAAGAAGGTGAGGCTACCAAAAAGGGAGAACTTCAGGTTGGCAGGGAGCTATGACCATGCAAAGAAGGAAGTCTCCACTTCATACAACTGATGAGGTGAGCTCCAGCCCACTTAAGCTTATGCCCAAATAAATTTATTAGTCTTTTAAAGTGCTACAGGGCTCCTCATTGCTTTTCCTGAACCAGACTAACACAGCTACCCTCTCTGAATCAAGTAAAATGTAATCCTGCCAAGATGCCTTTCAGAGCAGAGACATTCTCTAGTCTTGACCAAAGTGTTAAAAATCTCAGTCTAGAGGTAAAAACTAACTTGTAGCTCATCAGTTATGATCCATTTTTATATTCTACACTGGCTGCATTTAACTTTTTACATGTCTACAAGTTCATCTGCATGGAAAGTGGTATCTATGCTACAGATGCGAATATGATAATAAATGCGTCCATTGTAGCTTTTGTACATTTGTCAGGCAGTGATGACCACCATGATTTTATATTTACTTCAGTTGGCTTCAGACATTAAATAGCACAGCTTCTTACCCTAGTGGCAACCGTTTCTACCTGAGCAACCTGTGTTGCTCTTCATTAAGGCAAGCTAAAATAGTGACTTACTTTTGTTTAGAAATTCCTGTGACCTTATTCTCAAATTTAACTGCACTTTATTTGTTGCAATCTTACTAACTACCAAAAAAGGCCAAATTAAAGGAGCTTGCTCATAGTGCTAATATAACTTGTATGGCTTTAAATATTGGAAACAGAGGCTGTATTTTAAACTTGTATTTCTGCTCTATTCATAGCACCTCCCACCTTCAGTCATAGCAAATGCTGGTGGAAAAATATTCACATTTGGCTCCTATAGGCTTGGAGTACACACCAAAGGTATGTCCTTTCTCATAGTGTCTAGTCATACATGGTTTCAAAGTAGCTGCTTGATTAACTGAAGACCTATGGGATGTTTTTGCAGGTGCTGACATAGATGCTCTTTGTGTTGCTCCTAGACATGTGGAAAGAGCAGACTTCTTTCAGTCATTCGTTGAAAAGCTAAAGGTTCAAGATGGAATCAGGACTTTAAGAGTAAGTATTCTACATGAATTTGGAGTAGTAAAACTCTTGTGTTAAAGGAAGGAATTCATCTGGAACTCTTAAACCAACTGATTTTAATTAATTACAGCACTCTTTAAATAGTGTTGTACTCCTGACTGATAAAATGCAAAGGTTGTAAAGTCAAGTGCTCTGGCTAGGAATCCAACTTTCCTGTGCAACTTTAATCAACCCCATTACAAGAGTGGCTAATTAGATGATCACAGTATATTTTTTCAGCTGCACAGATTTGATGAAGCTCAAATAGTCAGCAGCCGTTGAGTATTTTCTCATTGAGCATATGGTCCCATGCCTCTTGTGTCATTGGATAAAAACTTCTGCTCTGAACAATGAATTAACTTACTCATGGTGCTTATCCCTATATCTGAGTGTTTCATAAGCATTAATCTTCACAAACTTTCTTTGATGTGAGGAAAGGTCTATTATCTGTTTCCTGGAGGGTGATCTGAGATGAAGATTCAGGTTAAGTTTCCACTAACTTTGTGTACCCAGTTTTTAGCCTCTGAAAAAGTATATCATAGGTGTTTAGCATTATATGGTACTTGACACATTCCAGTCACAGTTCCTGTTGATTTCACTTGCAGCTGAATGCTCAGCATTTCTGCAGAATCCAACCTAGGATCTAAAGTTGGTCATCCAGATAATGAGGAACTCACATTTAGTCACGGTTTTGGTTTTAAGTAGCTTAATCTAGGTAGTAGAAGCAGGGATAGACTCCAGTTATCCACAACCGTATTTAGCTGCTTTAACCAGAAAACAATCTTCCTCTGCCTACAGTCCCATGCAGTGTTCCCTCTTATGTTTTCATTCAGACACAGAACCAAACTTTGTGCACCATTAGTAGAAACACATGCTGCTGGCCGTAGGCACATAACTAATCAACTGGGCAGCATTTGAATGTCTCCTAGGTGGCTGCTTAATCATACATCTTACAGGGAATACTGTAGTCCTGTACAGAGGGGGTTGTAGTGGGTGCTAAAATGCCCCCTCCCTGACTGGGGATTACCTGGGCAGACAGTGGCAGCAGCACCCATAGGGGATCACCTCCCTACAGCCTTCTTCCCCAACCCAGCACTCGCCACATGGCATTTGCTGCCTCCTGGCCTGCTGAGCCCCACTGGGCAGCTGGAGGTCTCCCAGGCACTCATGGAGAAGCAGGGATCAGGAGGCTGAGAAGGAACGTTGCAGGGTGAGTGCTGGGAAGGGGTGAGGGAGGCCACAGGAAGGTGATCCTTTGTGGCTCTTTCCTGCTACCTGCCTGCCCCCAGCTGCTGGTAATCCTACCCCTCCTTTCTGGGCCAAATGGGGGAGGTGTTCTGAATAAGCTGGGACAGGGTAGAGGGGTCCTTGGGCTGGGTGGGAGGTGTCTGGACTGAGGTAGGGGACTGTTTGGGGGAGAAACTGGGGCCTTGTGGGGGAGGGGGTTCAGTCTGAGCTGGGGGCTCTTTGGGCTGAGTGGGGGTGGGGTGAGGGAAGCAGGCCCCGATGGGGAGCTGTGTGGGGGAGAGGAGCAGGGCCTGCTGTGTGAAGGGTGGTCCATATTTACAAAAAGTCATCCTCCCACCCCTCAAATTCCTGCACATAGGCCTGCACTGGTCCTGATGCTTGTATGTTACATGCTTCCAGCTTCTGTTGCATGAAGCAGAGGTCCTATAGGAACAGACTATTAGTATACATCCCCGCTTCCTGCTTGGCACAGGTCCATCCTATGCACTCTGGCAGGAGTCCTGAAGAAAGAACTAATTAAAACTGTAGCATTCTGAAGGCCCACAAGGGGGTCAAATTAAGGCTGATCAGGCAACCTTTAATTTTGGCACTTTTTCTGAATTTTAAATGCTTGATTTCTTTTTATTAAAAATTAAGGTTTCAATGCAGCTTAAACACCCCCCTCACGTTGTCTTATACTGAGGCCCAAGGGAACATCAGGACTGCAACCTTTAAACCTGCCCCACGGATGTTTCCCATTTGAACTGAGTAACTGGTAGTTTTAGTCCATAATGCTTATGGTAAACTGACCCATGGGAGGAGTAGAGACAGCAGTCTCCCCTCATGCTGTCCCCTGTAACACATAATATAGCCTAAAAGAAAGGCTCATGTGTAAATAGCTGCATTCATCTATGTAGCTGTTTTCTCCTCTCCCAAACATGTTATAGGCATGAAGCTTGCTGGTTCTCAGCTGTGTTCCTGGTGCATGTTCTGAGTGTGCTTGTTCTCAGCCCTCCACCCAGAGGAATGTGACTTCCTCAGATGACAGCTTGGGGGAGAGGGAGTGAAGGGAAGATCTGATAAGCCCCCTCCCTCACCCTAGATCTGAAAAGGGTCTAGACACCCTCAGAGGCAGGTATCTCCTACAGCCTAGCCTATATATGGGAAAGGAGAATGAGATTGACAAACACCCTGTTCCTGTAGTCTTGCCACCTACCTCCAAGTCATCCCTCACCTTGTCACTCCCACTCCTCATCCTGAGTTCCCAACCCTTCTCTACTGCCACCCATACCCACAGACCTTCCTTCCCTCCCAGGAAGCATTTCCACATTACATGATATTATTTTCAAAGATACACATTTTCTGGAGCTGGAAGGGACCTTAGGAGGTCATCTAGTCCAGTCCCCTGTTCTCTTTGCAGGACCAAGCACCATCCCTGACATCCATTTGCCCCAATCCCTAAATGGCCTCCTCAAGGATTAAACTCGCAACCCTGGGTTTAGCAGGCCAATGCTCAAACCACTGAGCTATCCCTTCTCCATAAAAAAAGAAGAAAATCAAACCAAGAACAGTTCCTCCCCTAAAGGGGCTTATCTGGGATGAAGTGTCTTCTCAATCTTCTGATGCACTCACAATTTCCCAAAACAAAAACTCCTTTGACAATGCATGTTTTTGGAAACCTGCTGACTCTTGTGCTTCTTTATCTATGCGTATGTTGTTGGTCAAACAGCCCAAGTCTACAGTCTGTGGGGATTTAGTAAAGAGAAGTCATGTCATATCAATTTATTAGACTTCTTTGAAGGTGTAAAGCATCTAGATGAAGACGATCCAGTAGATTTTGGAGTTGGACTTCCAGAAATTCTTGACAAGGTCCATCACTAAAGTCTCTCTAGCAAACTAAGCCTTCATGGGATAAGAAGGAAGGGCTACTCAAGGCTTTGTAACTGCTTACAAGAAAACCAAATTAAAACAGTCCATTTCTATAATGGAAACATGCAAACAATGGGGTCCCTCCAAAGACCTGTACTAGGACTTGTGAAATGAACACCTTTGTAGACAATACAAAAGTATTCAAGATAGTAGAGTCCAAAGTTGTCTGAGCAGCGTTTCAAAAGAACCTCACTTGACTGGATAACAACATGGCCTATGAGATGGAATGTTGCATGCAATATGTATGTAGCTGCCCACAGGCAATCTCAAACCTGGGACTTCTGGAGCTTAGTGCAGGCACTGCTACAGGTTAAGCTAAAGGCCTGTCAGTTTAGGCTGTAGAGGACACTTACTATTTGTCTATAAAGTGGTCTAGATACCACTACACAGGACAGTTAACCGCACGTAGGTGCGTGAGTTACAAGTATACCTTTTATAAATATCACCCCAAGTGCTTTGTAAAAGTGGTGTATAAACTAACTCTCTAGAAAGGGCCCTTGGAGTCATCATAGATAGTATTCTGGAAACATATATTCAATGTGTGATGGCCATCTAAAATAGCTGACAGCTATGAACATTTAGGAAAGAGATGATTAAACAGAAAATATCATCATGCCACTATAATTCCTGGTATGCCCCCACACTGAGTGTTGCATGCAGGGCTTTTTACCCCATCTTCCAAACACTGAAATTAACAAGAGCACAAAGAAGGACAACACGAATTAGTAGGGGCATAAACTAGATTCTATATGAAGAGGGTTTAAAAAAACAACCACCTGGAGACTGCTTGGTGTAGAAAACAGAAAACTAAGGGGAAAATGATAGAGGTTTATAAAAGTCATGAGTGGTGTGAAGAAAGTGAATAAGGAAGTGTTTACCCCTTCCAATGGCACCGGAGTCGCCCAGTGAGAGCAGGCAGGTTTAAAACATCAGGAAGTGCTGCTTTGTACGGTTAACCTGTGGTACTTGTTGTCATAGGATGTTGTGAAGGCCAAAAGTAGAACGCTGATCTAAAAAAAAAAAAAAAAAAGATGAGCTCAGGGTAGGTGTCAATGACTATTACATAAGATGGTCACAGATGAAACCCCATACACTGAGTATCCCTACACTTCCAGTTTCCAGAACCTGGACCTGGATGACGGGATGGATCACTTTAAGTTGCTCAGTTCTCCATTTCTTTTTGGTTGGTTGGCATAGGTAGAAGACTGGATATTGGGCTAGAAGGACTGCTGCTGTAGTTTAGCCATTCCTATGCTCGCATCTGAAACAAATTTCAAGGCAAGCCAAGTAATGCAAACTTTAGAGTACCAGAGAAGTCAAATAAAGCTGTTCTTGATGTTAACAATAGCTGAGCGTTAACTGCTGTCAGTTGCAATCTGTGTGATTACAATAGACAAATGTAAGCCTTTTTTTTTTTTTTTTTAAAAAGTAGACTTTCCACCTGGTATTGAATATATGTAAAAGTTAGTAACTTGTGTTACTATTTTAAAATATTGGTGAAATACTTTTCCAGCCTCAAGCCAGGGGCTAACAGAAGGTCAGGAGCTGGAACAGAAGACTTGCTTTTAAAAATGCAAAAACTATTTGAGGTTTTTCCCTTTCTGCTTTACAGGCAATAGAAGATGCCTATGTACCAGTTCTCAAGTTTGAGTTTGATGGTATTGAGGTAAGAAGTTAAGTTGAATGTCTAGTGAAATGCAGATTATTTTTTTCTTTGGAACTTGAATAATATAACACTAATTCTGGTCTCAACAGCAAAACAAATTGTTTTGTAAGATCATTCTTAGTACTGACAAGTCCAAGGGCTCATGTGTACAGCCTGACGGTTCAGATGACCCAGGGGAAGGGTGGGGGGCAAGAAACTGCAGCATGCAACAAAGTGGTGCCATGTAACTGCCACCCATGGACACTGCAGGTGCAACCTAAAAGGCACCTAGCTTTGGCTCAGACTATATTAATGAGTTAGTCAGAGGTATCCGTGTCAGTCTGTAACTGCTTTTTTAACGTGTTAGGTGCCTTTTAGGTCATGCCAGCAATGTCCACGTGGGGGAGTTGCAGCACAGCACTTTGCAACATGCTGCATTTCAGATAAGCCTCTCTGGGATGTCTACACAGCAAAGAAAAACCTGCAGCTGGCCTAAGGTCAGAGTCAGACTGCACAACTGTTGCACAGCTGTGTAAGCTTCTGGGCTTGGGTCTGAGCCCTGGGACTCTCCTTAACTCACAGGGTTTTAGAGCCCAGGCTCCAGCCCAGACCTTCACACAGCAATGAGAGCACTGCCCAAGCCTGAGTCAGCTAGCGCAAGCTAGGTGGACATGTCTACAGGGCATTTAGACATACCCTAAGGACTTGTCGCCACAGCCATCTACTTTGTGGCAAGCTGGGATATGAATCCAGACCACACTAGTTTGCTGCAGTCTCATGGACTGATGGTATGAACAGTGTTGATGCGCATTCTTTCAAAAAGGACTGGATCAAAGCATGTTAGACTGCTGAAGTATGTTAGCAGAGTTCTTGAACTTTTACCTCTAGTGTGGGCTAGAGCCACACCCCAGCTTGCCACAAACTAAGGACCTGTGCTACAAACGCCACATCTGAGGAAGCAGCGTCTTTGCCTACAAAAGCTTATGCTCCAATAGATCTGTTAGTCTATGACCTATAAAGTGCCACAGGGCTTCTTGATGTTTTCACATACACATTGTAACTACTAGCAAGTTACAGTCAGGCTTTCAGGTGGGCCACATCTTTCTCCATGTTGCATCACACTACACTTCAGTTAGAGCATGTCTACAGTCTTAGTGTGTGTATACTGGAAATGTAAATGGACCTATATTTGTCAATTGAAAGGTACTGAGGTAACTGCTGTGGTGGTAAATGTTCCCATAACCCTCTTTAGGTCAATGGGCCACGTGCTCAACAGAGACACTTCCACTGACCAAAGCAAATCCCATGTGTCAGCTGCCTGCTGGAAGCCTGGCTGCCTCACAGCCTTCCAGCAGGCTGTTCCCCCTCCCCACCCTGCCCCACATTTCTCAATAGGAATGGTGAGGCTGGGGGAACACAGGGCTTTTCAGCTCCCCACCAGATCTGGGCAGCCTTATGAATTTTCTGGGGGGGACCAGGAATGGGGTCCAGCAGGCAAGAGTTCTCTTCCCCAGCAGGGTCAAGCCACCTGGGGCTCCTGCAATGAAATTGGCACCAAACAGCTGATGTAAGTGGCACAGACACTGCACTAACTTAACTATATTAACAGAAGGCCTACTTTCTTGTGAAGGTGGAGTTATGATACCTGTATAGTAGGGCACACTCCTCCTGGAGAGCAAGGCTGTAATGTAGACACTGACATAAGTCAGCTAAAGTCGACCTAATTATGTAGACCTAACATTAGGACTTTCTGTGGTGGGGAGAGAGCCTGCAGGATTACAATAAGAGGCAGGGGTTTGGGTTATGCATGTTCCTACTCAGTGACCCACCCATTTCTCCTCCCTACCACCCATGCATTGCAATGACTAGAGTAAAAGTGGTGAGACCTTCAAGGAGGAATGCATTGCACTAATGAAGCAAAACAGACTTGCTACCTTTTCATAACAGGGTTTTTATAAATTACACCCATTGGCAGCTTGTGACCCTTGAAGGAAACTTAATACACATTTTCTTGAGAACTCAAAATATGTTCACTGACTCTTTAGATGAAGTGTTTGAATTAGCTCTTGCTGTAGTGATAGAGCATATTTCAGGAAGCCAGTTCTGTGGAGTAGCTGTTATGTGAACCAGGTGTGTGTTGAGCAGTTTGGCCCTTGCTGACTAGTTGCTATATTCCAGCAAAAGGAGGTAAGGGGCTTATTCGCTCCAGTCTGCCAGAGCACAATTTTTGTCTCCAGAAACTCCCCCTAAGCAAAGGAAGGTGGCAATCTAAGTGCAAAAGCTGCTTCTCTTCTACCAGGTGGTTACCCTGAGAGAGACAAATCTGGGAACTAGTAACCACTTGTAGTTCTGAATCTCAGACCCAGGTTACTGGAATCAGCTGGCAAATTTTCCTATTAAGGACTAAAATTAATTTGGGAATAGGTGCAAGCAAATTCCAGCAACTCTCGCTCTCTTTACTGGGGCTGTGCAGAGGGAGCCATGTGAACTGGTCAAATAATCAGCTGGGCAGAACAATAAACAGGTAGTTGTGTGTAAAAAAAAATTTGGTTAAGCAGGGGGAGAGTCCCAGGTGGCTGACATGAAAGTTTGAAGAGCAAAGGGTGAGGCAGTGGTGGTAAGGAATGTCTAAAAGTTCCTCATTGAAGTCCTGGTTCACTGTTATCTGTCAGAGGTAAGTACAGTGGGTGTTTTGAGGATGAGGCTGGTGTTTGATATTTGTTCTGATTTAATATATCACCAGAAAGTCTTGGCACTGTATATGGGTGAAGATTTTTAAGCCTTCACAAAAGTAGTTTATTGCTTACAATCACATTTCAGCCATCTAAATATTAAATATACATAAACACAAGTTATGAAATGAGTGTTTCAGAAAGCATCAGTAACAATTGAGGCTTCTTGGAATCACTCCTGTTTTGGATCACTATCTAAACAAAATCATGTGGTTTGGGGATTAAGCACTGTTTTCATTATAAACAGGTCAGATTGCCACTTCCCCAAAAATGACTTCAATTACTCTATTGCTTTAAGGCAGGAGTAAGCAATCTTTACTTCAGGCCCAACTTTTCATTCCTGCAATTAGCAGCTCTTGCCAACTCCCCACCAAAAGCTGTCTAATGTAATCCAAACAGACACATTTTGTCTATGTTCACATGAACTAATGAGTACAACTATATTATAACAAAGAGGAAGACAAAGGACCAGGTAGATCCGCTGCTCAGAGAGGAGGGAGAAACAATATCAGAAAACTTGGAAATGGCAGAGGTGCTTAATGATTTCTTTGTTTCGGTCTTCACCAAGAAGTCCAACAAAAGAATACCTTACCTAGTGAATGGTGGTGGGAAAGGGGTATGTTTAGATGATAACATTTAAAAAAAGTTAAAAATGACTCAGCTGTCTGCAAGTCACCAGGGCCTGATGAAATGCATCCCAGAATACTCAAGGAGCTGAAGTAGGAGCTATCTAAACCTTTAGCTATCATCTTTGAAAAGTCCTGGAAGTCAGAGGAGATTCCAGAAGACTGGAAAAGGGCAAGTACAGTGCCCATCTATAAAAAGGGGAATAAGAGCAACCCAGGGAATTACGGACCAGTTTAATTTCTGTGCCCAGAAAGATAATGGAGCAAGTAATTAAGGAATTGATCTGCAAACATCTGGAAGAAACTAAAGTGATAGCTAAGAGCCAGCATGGATTTGTAAAGAACAAATTGTGCCAAACCAATCTGATAGCTTTCTTTGCTAGGATAACAAGCCTTGTGGATAAGGGAGAAGTAGTGGATGTGATATACCTAAACTTTACTAAAGTGTTTGATATGATCTCTTATGTTCTTCTCATCAATAAACTGGGTAAATACAACTTAAATGGATCTACTTTAAAGTGAGTGCATAACTGGCTGGATAACCCTTCTCAGAGGGTAATTAACAATTTACAATCATGCTGAAAGTACATACCAAGTGAGGTTTTGCAGACTTCAACTGTCTAGCTATTGGCATAGAAAGCATACTTAGTAAGCTTGCAGATGATACCAAGCTGGCAGGAGCTGCAGCTGCTTTGGAGGATAGGCACATAATTCAAAATCTGGACAAACAGGAGAAATGGTCTGAGTAAATAGGAGGAAGTTTAATAAGGACAAATGCAAAGTACTCCACTTAGTGGCTGTGTCTACACGAGCACCCTCCTTTCAAAAGGGGGATGCTAATGAAACACACTGGGATATGCTAATAAGATGCTGCAACGAATAGGTTATAGGAATAAGGAGATTTTGAAATGTGCAGGGTCCTTCTGAAAAGGACTCCATGTAGGTGAGCCATGCATGATCAGCAGATAGGAATAAGGGGATTTCAAAGTTGGCAGGGTCCTTTCAAAAAGGGCCCCCATCTGGACTAGCCATGCAGGAGTGAAAAGCAGCAATTACGAAGTGCTGTGGCCAGTAACATTCTAATAAGACACTGAATATGCGTTTTGGCACCTCATTAGTATTCTCCCAAATGGCCATTATGCTATTTTGAAGATTTCTCCAAATGTAGATGTAGCCAATGAGTCGTCATTCTGCTCTACTCTGCACAGATTAGGCTTCAGCTGGATTGTGTCCAGTTTTGGGCACCATGTTTCAAGAGGGAAGTGGAGAAATTGGAGAAGGTCTAGCGAAGATCAACAAGAATGATTTAAGGGTCTAGAGAACATTTGCTATGAGGCAGACAAAAAATTGGGCTGCTTTAGTTTAGAAAGAAGACTTAGAGGGACATGATAGTGGTTTATAAGTACCTAAGAGTGTTACGGGGGGAGGGAGAAATTGTTCTCCTTGGCCTCTAAGTATAGGACAAGAAATAATGGGCATAAACTGCAGTAAGGAAGATTTAGGTTGGGCATTAGGAAAAACTTCCGAATTACAGGGTGGTTAAACACTGGAATTAAATTGCCTAGGGAGGTTTTGGAATCTCCATCATTGGAGGTATTTAAGAGCAGATAGACACTTATTGGGGATGGTCTAGATGGTACTTGGTCCTGCTGTGAGGGCAGGGGACTGGACTTGACCTCTTGAGGTCCCTTCCAATCTAATGTTCTGTTTTTCTATGGAGGAGAAAAAGCAACTTTGGGCACGTGTAAGAAAAATGTATGTGAAAAGTAAACTTTATTAACTGTTATATACATGTGAACACACACACATAAAAATAGGAACATATTTCAACATTTTTAACAATCTGGATGAGCCTGACACCCAGCAGCTGATCATGCTGTGCCCCGGTTGTGAAATTTCATGCCTTCTGGGCCCACCTCCCACTTTGTGCTGTACCCCTGCCTTAATGTTTTGGCAAGTTATAATACATAGAGCAGCACACTTACACTTGTAGTCAGATACCTTGTAGAAAAACACAACAGTTGGCAGATTGGTACAGTGTTGCTGACGTGGCTAAATCAAAAAGTAAAAAATCAGACTAGGGGAGGAAGAAACAGTACTAAGAAGCATCTGGTAATTGTTCCTTTTTTAAAAAAAAAAAAAGGGGTGGGGGGGGGGGGCAAGGGGGCAGAAGTTCCTGGCCTGAGTTACGGATATTTTTTTCACATAATGAAAAAATACAGCAGTACTGGAACAATTTCAAGACCCACATGCTTCAGTCTTACTGTTACTTGGCACCACTTAATGGTTTAACTTTAAGCTAGCCTTGCATTTCCCTGATTTCAGTTGTGCTGGTCTACTTCTGAAGACTTGTGTGTGTCACGTTCACTGTTCCTGCATGCACGGATCAGCGCCACAAACACCCTGACCATCACGCATATGCTGGGTCTCGGTGGGGGTGAGGGTAGCATGAGGGTGCTATTGTGGTTCTGCGTCACTCAAGGATTCTCAGACATAGTGGGAAGGTTCTGCTTTGGAGACTTGAAGCTTTAACAGGCTGTGGAATCTGGTCCTGAATCTTTACTATGAAATATGAACTGTAATGCTGACTTGTGTGTGTTCAAAGATTATGCTTTTTGTTAAAAGACAAGTTTTTGTAGAACATGCGGGATGAATGTAGCCTCAATATCACAGAAACCAATTAGTCCAGAAAGAAAACAAGCCAGCCTTTAGAGAAGTATAGCAGTGTTGGCTCAATCCTTAAAGAAAGGAGTTGATGTCTTGCATAGTAAAGTTCAATTTTTTTTGTCAATTTGAGAATTTCTACTTTTTTAAAAATGTTTCTTTTGAAACTTAAATTCTAGGCAAAAGGGCCCTTTTTCCTTTGGGGGAGAAGGGTGAAATTTATTTTTTCTGTCAAAAGAAAAAATATGAAATCCCAGATGAAGCAAATGTTTCCACCCTCAAAAAATGTACCTCATGACAGTTTCAATATGTTTTCTTAATTCTATCTGATTCCCTAAATCTTAATGTCTGAACTCTCCAGATGTGCCTAGTGTAGCATTCTATTAGGAGAACTTAAAACTGTTACTTCAGCTTACTTACCTATTGCTGAAAAGAATGTGCTTTAAATTTTTCTCCAAGATTGATCTTGTGTTTGCAAGGCTGGCTGTACAGACTATTTCTGATAACTTGGATCTTCGAGATGATTCACGGCTAAGAAGCCTGGATATAAGATGTATACGCAGCTTAAATGGTAATGTCTGTTTTGATCTTAAATCTGGTAACTATTATTCCTGTGGGATAAGACATCTTTGTAAAATTTTGAATTGTAATTATTTTGTTTATAAATTACATACTCCTTTGTACTCCTGTGTGGAGAATTAGCCACTAGTTGGATCATTCAGCTTACCAACACCCAGTAGCCTCCTGCCTTTCCCCACTGCCTCTGGCTGGGGTGGAAGTCAGGGAAAGCTCAAGATCCTATAGTTCCAGGATCTGGCCAGGAGGAGCCAAGCCCTGCAATGTGCCAAAACCGCACACAGCGCTGGCATGTGGAAGTTTCTCCACACCTGCACTAAGCTCTCTAACAGGTGGGAAGCACTTCCAGCCTGTTTGCACCCCAGCCTCCTGGGTTCCACAGCAGCCTGCAGGTGTAGCACCTTCTTAAGTTTCCCACCCTAGGTTCTGTCCCCAGGGCATAAGACGCTTCTCTGTCCCTTCTGCACCCTCTCCTGCTGAGCCACCTCTCTGACCAGCTTCACTGAAGTTCCTACAGACAGATTCAGAGCCCTGGAGCAGAGCACAGCGCATCCTTAGGGCTTAACACCTTTCTGCCCACACTTAGCCGGGGAACAGGAGGTGGCTCTTCTATGCTGGTGGCCAGCAGCAGCTTGGAGACATTCTCTGCCTTTCAACACTGTGCAGGCAGCAGGGGCCAAACTGCTCTCAGTCACAAGGGAATGGGATGAGAGGGAAGAGATGACCTCTGAAATACACAGGCCAGGTCATCCTAACACTTCACCCACACCCCTACCTCCCTGCGGCAGATAGCAACTCCTGTCGAGGTTGTTCCCCACTCTAGCACTGAGTGCAGAAGGTGAGGGCCAGCAACAGATATTTTAAAAAAATCTTGTGCTTCTACAGGCTTCTGCTTACAAGATTCCCAAGATCAGATTCCCTGACCTTGGGAGGTAGCTGCCACCACCCAAGTGAAAACTCCTTTTTGGAACCCAGGAAGACACACTTGCAATGTCTTCCTGTGGGGTAACGCCAGACTCTTAACCCCCTTTTATGAGAGAGCTTGAAAACCAACTGCTATCTTTGATAGCTTACCCTCTCAGTTGTCATACATATGCCTATACATAGAACCTCCTCTAGGACACAGGTATCCAAATCATAGTCTTAAAGATGATTTTTACTAACAAAACAAAGGAGATATACTCTCAGTATATTTCTTGCTAGGTATTACACAGAAACTAAAGGTAGATTTAAAACAGAATTACTTCACTGGGATTCTGTTTTAGTGTACCGTGCAGTACATCAGCCAGTCTGAGAAATCCTTCGTATGTCTGTTATGCAATGCTTACTTTCACCAAGGCAAAAAGTGGTCAGCTAGTAAAACCTGAGCATTAAACTGCAATTTAAATCTTGCTTCTAGGTTGCAGAGTTACTGATGAAATTCTGCATTTAGTGCCAAACAAGGAGAACTTCAGGCTAACTCTTAGAGCAATTAAACTGTGGGCAAAACGTGAGTAAAACATTCATTCTTGATCTACCAAGAAGCTTAATTGGCCTTAAAAAGGTCACGAAAAGTCGAGATAGCTAAAGGCTGAGAATAACATGTCTAGCCACCTGAGATATGACATGATATAACCTAGAAATCTTTTAAAATGCCAAACTGGCTGTGTATGTGATCCTGAATAAGAATGTCTTTAGAATGGGTCCTGCTGTGAGGGCAGGGGACTGGACTTGACCTCTTGAGGTCCCTTCCAATCTATTGTTCTATTTTTCTTTAGACCTCTTCAGAATGTCTGAACAAAATTTACTTTTGAAATATAGTAAACATTCATAAAGTATTAAGCAGTCATGATGGTAGGTAAATAGTTGTGTGTGAGGTGAAGCTAATGTCTTACTGGGGGGTCAAAGTAGCTTAAATATATACACATGCTTTGTCATGTGAACTGCTGAATGCCGCCTTTTCATATAATCCTCTACTTTTCTATGTCTATTTGCACAGCAGATTATATAAACTTAACTAACATTCTCCTTTGAGTGTCATCTGTACAGTTTCACTCGTGGGTTGTGCCAACCAGTGAACTTTGGACAATGGCATTTTCTGCTTAGAATGCTGCTATGCCCACGCTGTGCACTCTGACGCTTTGGCAGCAAATGCTGCCTGAGTCCCCATCCAATTGCAGCAGACGGATGTATACGGACTTCTCTGGATCTCTGAATTCCGTCTTTCTTGCTAAGCGCCTTGGTGGGCGTAGGCATTTCTTTTTTTTTTTTTTTTAAGATTAACTAAAGTTAATAGTGTTAGATTAGATCTTAGGACAGTTCAGGTGACTTAGTACAGGTATCCCTGGGAGATCTGAAGATGAAGCAGCGTGGCTTTAGAGACGACATGCTGTGCAGTCAGACACCCATGCTAGAAATCTTAAATGCTTGGGGAAAAGAATTCCCCTTCATCTTCTACTATAGGGCATTCTTTCTCCAAGCTGGAAAGAGACCAAACAAACTCTAAACCCTCTTATTGCAGAGGCTTTGAGTGCCATCCTTCTAGGATTACAGGTGTTGAAGAGATGTGAAGATAGGGATGTGGGGGTTCAGAGTACTTCTGGATTCAAAACTAGGATGGTGAAAGTGCCTCAGCACCAAGCTCCAGTTCCAAATGGTCTATTTAGTGATGACAGCCACGTTTCCTAGTCCTATTGATGCAAATCTATATTTTCACATACTTTTTTTTTTGTTTTTTTTTAAATAAAGGTATTTTGCATTGTCAGAAATCCAGTTCCTCCATGATTATCTAAATTTGATATTAATAGATTTTGGCCCCCTGATTTCAAAAGCCCCTTCTTCCCATCTGGTTTTGGGAAGAAGGGGCTTTCAAAATGACCCCCTGATTTCAAAAGGCCCCCGGCTACCCAGGCAGCATGTGTTTCAAAACCAGAAGTTTTGAAGTGTGAGTGGCTGCAATTATGCTAATGAGGCACGGCATATTCATGGCAGAACGTTATTAGCATATTCTGAAGTGCCACGTTACCATAGCCCTTCCAAAAGGAGGGGCTAGTGTGGCCACAGCCTTTGTCTCCATTTAGACATCTCTTAAACTTTTTTCATCTCTCCATAAATAGAGCCTTTTAGAATAGCACCCTCTTCCATCAGAACAGGGATTCACACGTGTCATAGCACCACAACTACTTTGACAACAAATTAGCACCTGAAGCCAGGGATGGGGCCAAGCCCTAGGGCTCAGCCCCAGGTTAGGGCCTGTAACTTGAGCCCTTCCACCCAGGGCTGCATCCTGAGGGCTCACGCTTTGACCCCAGTCCCCAGCTGGTTCTGAGAACCCCTTAAGAAGGTGGTGTTCCGGTCCTGACCCACAGTGTGAGAACTGCTAAGCTAGAAGATGATTAATTGTAGGCCTTGATGGCTTTTAACAACTCTTTGTAAGGCAAGGTGGTACTTAAGCCTCAAAGGATTTTTTATCATACACACATGGATTGGTTAGCATGAAAATCAGTTGTGTCCACTCCATGCTAAGTGTATCTGGATTGCATTATTTAAATGAACATAGATCCTTATTTTACTACCTAACCATGACTGAGGAGTTTAGGACTTCTACCTTCCACAAAGTATTTTAGGTCTGAGATCCTTATTGAAAGATTAGAGCTGCAACTTAAGGGTTCAGTTCACATTTTCACTACACTTAAGTTTAGCCACTAGATCTGATGCTCAGCCTGGTAGGGCAGGGTTTCAATTTCTATCCAATTAGGATATTGTGACATATTACTTGTGCAAACTATCCAAGTGGAAATATGCAGAGGACATTCAACGAAGAAATTAAAGTAAATTCACGATTCTGTTGTTCCAAAAGGACTCTGCGTACTTGTGTTCTCCACCCAAATTCCTCTTTTGTGGAGTTCAAACTAAGTAAAAGTACTGTACTCTGCCCTAATTGTGGAAGGAACAGAGCAGGTGTGCACAAGGCTGTGCTCACTTTTATAGCTACATGCTTGAGTGCTGAGGGCACTAGTAGAAGGGGGAAGGTGAACTACTGAAAGTTCCATCCAATGGTTCATTGTGAAAGTGAATACGCAGAGCTGATCTCAAACTGGGTCACAAGTAGATGACTTATGTATCTCTCTCTCTCTCTCACGTAAGTGCCTCCAGGATCAATTTTGTGTAGCTTGAAATAAATTGCAACTTGAGGAGTCATAAACTGGATGTTAAATGGATGACTCTACTGACATGAACAGAATTAATCTTGTCTGGCTAATGTTTAAATGGATGATGACCCAAAAAGTCTTGCTGTTCTAGATGTGTTGCTGCTTTAATAGCAAGGGCTACTCTTTATCCACCCCCAACGGGGAAAATAATCATGAAGTGTTCTCAGATCTGGTTTTCATTTTTGAATTAAAACTCTAATTACTAGCCTGTGATCTAGGTTGGTCTGAAATACAAGATGCTGAGTCTACACTACCACCTCCTTGAAGGGAGAATGGTAAGCAGGGTGTTGGGAGTTCATGAATGAAGTGCTGCGCTGCATACGCAGCACATCATTAAGCAAATTTCCCCCTGCCCCCGTGTCTAGCCATGGCTCACCTGCTAATACTTTGAAGTACCCTGGGCACTCTGAAGTACTGGCAGATGAGCTGCGGCTAGACACGAGCTGGTACTTTGAAGTTGCTTGAGGGAGTGTGGGGGGGAGAATTTGCTTAATGACGTGCTACATATGCAGCACAGCACTTCATTAATGAACTCCCCACACTCTACTTACCATGTTCCCTTTGAAGGAGGGTGGTAGTGTAGACAAGCCCTAGGATTGAAAAGCTTGTAGCTAATCATGTGCAACAGACAGTATGGGAACTTGAGAAACCTCTTTGCAATTTTTTCCCCCATCTCAATCTCCCTTTGTGGGAGGAATCTACTGATCCAAAACTGGTGAAGCTTTCACAAAATTTCATGGGGAAAAAATATTGTTACCAAGCCTTTATCAAAACAAAGCTCTGGGTGTTGAGCAGGACCTGGATTGGCTTGAAATCCCTATGAAGCCAGGGAGATGAGTTGCTAAACTCGCTACAAGTACTTTCTTTCCTCGGTCCAGCTGGAATCTGAGCAAGTCTGAAGGGGGAAAAAGCTGAAAAATGCTCATTGGCTAAAGATGCTGTCTTCCCTTTCACATGTAGATTTTGCTCAATCTTTATGTAATCAGATTCAGGTCCATCAACTCACAAGCCTTGAATGAGCAGGGATGGTGCTTAGAACAAATTTTGAAAGGCTTCCCTCTGTACCTGCCCAGGAAAGTGCAGGAATCAGTGCAAAACACAGAGCCAAAGAGCACTCTTGTTGGTCTGCATAATTGCAAGTATGTATGGGGTCTGCAGTTTCCCTTAGTGTGAAAAATGGGGAATTGGAATTAATCTTTTTTTTTTGGCTTATAACTGGAAATACTTAGATGTGATACAACTAAGTATAAACTGTAAAGGTTGGGTTGTAACCAGTTTTGTTTAATCTTGCCTAGAGCCCAAAGTTTGGAAGGAAACCTTCTTGCACACTGAAAGAATAAAGGCTAACTTCACAACTTATCTGTTCTAGGACGTGGTATTTATTCAAATGTACTGGGATTTCTTGGTGGTGTTTCCTGGGCAATGTTGGTAGCAAGAACGTGTCAGCTCTATCCAAATGCATTGGCATCTACTCTTGTTCACAAATTCTTCCTAATTTTTTCAAAATGGTAAGTATAAATACTTCCTGTAGGAGTGGCTAAGTTGTCCCCATTTTATGTAATTTTAAAGAAAACTTACTTATATTGACAAAGCTATACATGATAGTCATTCTTTTGTCTCTTGCACAGGGAATGGCCAAATCCTGTGTTGCTCAAACAACCTGAAGATAGCAATCTAAATTTGCCTGTCTGGGACCCTAGGGTATGTAGGTGGTGTATCTTACTTAATTTATAATCAGTTTAAACGCTCTAACTGGAACTCCTCTAATGTCACAGGTAAACCCATCTGACAGATATCATCTAATGCCCATAATCACACCAGCCTATCCACAGCAGAATTCTACATATAATGTTTCTACTTCAACACGAGCAGTTATGGTAGAGGAATTCAAGCAAGGTAAATCACTTCAAATCTCTCTGCCTTTTACATATATTTTTAAAAAGACATAGTAATTAGATGCTAAGGAAAAGTATGCTCAGTCTTATCCCTGAGTTTAAAACAAATTTGTTAACCAATTATATGCTCTTGGGACCAATCCTACCCTACCATCAGGATGGAGCCGATGATCAAAGTCTCTTCTGTTTCTCGCTTCTAGGAATCCATCTGGGCTAGCATAGTAATGCAAGTGGTCAATTTTCCAAAGTGTATAGAGATGATTGTAGGTCTCTGCAAGGGGGCATGCCTGCCTTTTTTTCTGTTCTTCAGTTAACCATGCAGGGTGATAATTGCTAGCTTTCGTATTCTTTTCATACAAGGATATCAAAGATGTGATAACTAAGAGTTGGGTAGAAATTTAATATGCTTACCTCTTCAGATTAATGGACTACAAAAATTATAATATAGCAGACTTGTTTTTTTCAACACAGGTCTTGCTGTCACAGATGAAATCCTCCAAGGAAAATCAGACTGGCCAAAACTCCTTGAACCACCAAACTTTTTTCAGAAGTACAAGTATGTGTGAAATTCATTTAAGTGTTTGAAATATTGAACTACAATGCAATTGGAATATTTTTTTTGCTCTTAATGATTTTCCCAGTTGGTATGACTATTGTAGTTGTTGTTTTGGCTATACGGACTTCATTTTCTTCCATCCCTGTTCTAGCCAGTGAATGAGAATGAAGTATATGTGAAATGTAGACTGCTCTTTATCAAGAGAATCTTTTACTTTTGTACTCATGGAAAATGCTTTCACTACTTCCTAATGTTGCTTAAAATAGTTTGAAGAAAGAGTTGGAGGAGGCTCATTTCCACTTAAGTTGAAATTGCTGAACTCTTACATTAAATATATCCTAAACATATCAAACACTACTTAGTTCACGCATGGAGTATAACTGCTAGCCTATGGCTAGCCATATGGTGGCATGCAGAGCACGTGTAGCTACAGGTGGCCATGAAAGTCTGTCAGGGGATGCATTCCAAGAATGTAGATGCTACACAGCTAAAACAGAGTAACTGGGAAGCACTGCAGAGAGCCATAGGTTATATACCTTGGGGCTTCACATCTGTAAGAGACTTACTCTGCTCTACTTGCCTAAACCATACGGACACTAGAAGGCCATGCACTGTCCTATGGTAGTGAGTAGAGTACAGCGTGTAGAGTTAGGCATATTGGTACCTATCCTAAAGGAAGAAAACATTGGTTGTACATAGTGTTCTACTGAGATGCATTCTAAAACAGTTAAAATAGCCCATTGTCTTGGGGAGATTAAATTTTCAAACTGCATTCATGTTTTGGGATTGCACCTTATTTAAAATGTAGTACAGGTTGAACCCCTCATCTGGCACACTCAGGACCTGACTGGTGCCGGGCAAGACAATTTGCCAGATCATGGGATTTCAATATAGTCTAGCACATTACCAATGCTTTATTTGCTTACTGAGCTCTTAGGAGTAAATTACAGCAAAATAAGCGCACAGAACACTGAGAGCTGGGACTGGTGGCTATAAACAAACTTTATGGGACCACAGGAAACTTGGCCACACCAACAATGGGTGATTGGCTGGCTAGCTAAAGTCAGGCTAGATTAGATGTTGCTGGACAAGAGTTCAGGATGAGAGAGGTTCAATCAGTATAATGCTAGATGGTTAAGCAACAAGGTTCAATAATCATTAAACTAATACAAGAGTAAACTGCATATGCATGCTTTGAGTTCGGTGGAAAATGGTCTTTTAAATCTGTTTTCAGTTAAATCTAATCTGGGAAGTTTTTTTATTACTCATAGATCATATTTTACCAGAACTATGACTACCTTCATGTCCATGTCTTGAAATTATTGTATTGTTTTCTCATCTGAGTTTGACAAATAAACTCTGATCTCAGACAGGAGCTAAACTATTTTAATGTTTTTCAGGCATTATATTGTGCTGATGGCTAGTGCCTCTACTGAAGAGCATCATTTAGAATGGTAAGCTTTTCTTTAACATTATGGGTTGATTCTTTTTCAGTTGAAACATGGCTACAAGTAGGATTTTCTTAGAATAAGGAAAACGGCAAAGCACTAAACTCCTTTGTTTAAAACTATGCATCTTGGGATTAAATATATTAGTGCATTTGAACATAGAGGTGTGTTTTTTAAATATGGAAAAGCTTACTAGGATTCTCTAGGAAAAGGTAGAGAAATGTGGTGGTTGTGGGGCAATTTCTCAAAACATCACAAGCAATAATGAGCACTAATAAGGTGATATGTTAGTGTAAGTGCTGCCCAACTATTCTGGTGGTGAGCAAGCAGAAGGCATGCTGTCTGCACAATGTAACTTGCAATTAAAACGCAGATGAAGACCATAATGCATCAAGTGACCAGTTTAATCATAAAGCTTACCATTTTAAATAAAGATGAAAAACTTCAGCTCATCAGTCATGATGGCCTGTGCAGAATTGTGATTAGTCTGAAGGATTTGAAAGATGATAGACCTAAGCAATCTTGTGGAAAGGATACAAGGAAAAATGTTCTTGGTTTTTTCTTTCTTTTGGGGGGTTGGGGAGGGGCCTTGGGTAAATCTCTCTGCTGTCTAAAAAGCTCCCTTGTTATGATGACTCTGAAGGAAGCGGGGAGATCTTGGTATAGTCCATTTGTTATCTGTGATCACTGCTATGAAGGTGGCTTTTCAATTCATATCTTTCCAAATGCTCGATTTCTCCTTATTCCTTCCTTTTGAATTATAAGTGTATGCTGAGGCTTACAACTAAGCTTCAGTCTCCTAAATCTCCAAGATCAATCATATCAGCATGTTGCAGGATTTGTCCTTATAGGAACTTGTGTTTCAAAAATCAGCTATTTTTAAATGTTCTATATATGGGATCAAATTTTTGAGATTGAGAGTTGAAACACTGATATACTAAAACCATTTAAACTACAGCAACCATTAGCCAACAGCATTGCCTTCTATTCCGTGCCAAAAGCAGGCAGGATTCAAAAACAATTGTGTAAATGTAAGCTTTTAATGGACTGTGGAAAAGTAATTAAACAAAAAGCTTTAAACTGATCTACAAGATTCAATTGTGAACACTATTTCATAATAGCAACTGAAAGGAAAAACTTGATTGGCATTACTAGCTATAGTCTAACCTATTTCTATTTATTCTAATGGAGTGTGCTCATAGATTTATTTACCTTACCCTGTGTAGGAACACTTCAAAATATCCTTTTCTGAAACAATCAATCAAAGTATAGTTTGCTTCAAACTGACTTCTTTCTGCACACTTACAATTCAACCAACCAATGCTAACCTTGCAATGTAGTATCTTGAGCCTACAACTCCTTGATATCATAAACTAGAATGGCAAGGGCCATATTTTAACTAATTTAGGAGTTAATGGCTATTATGAACTTGTACCTTTAGAAAATTATTGCTTAAGACAAAAGTTTGGCACATCTAATCCTAAATTAAAGTGAACATAAATTTTGAGAGATCCAACTTTTGGGTTGCTGTATTTCAATCCCACTTTAGCTGCTTGTTATGTTTGGTTAATCGGACTGGTGTCTTAACACTTACTAAATTCTAACTAGTCAAGTGTTGTGCCTAATTCAGTAAAACCAAACTAATCTATCACTTGATGGTTTTTCTTAGGGTTGGTCTAGTTGAATCTAAAATTCGTGTACTTGTTGGAAGCTTGGAGAGAAATGAATTCATAAACCTTGCACATGTTAATCCTCAGTCTTTCCCAGGCAACAAGGAACATTGCAAAGAGTAAGTTTAACTTTAAAACCAAGCAAAACTGAAAACCTTAAGGATGTAGTAGTTTGGTCACTGTTAAAATAGACTGAAGACTAGCAGATTTCAGTTTTCTACATATCTTGCAAGAATGCACGTGGAGGTATTGCAAGCTAATCTCAGTGCTTCACAGCTGTGTAGCTTCAAGAGAAGACACTCTAAACACATCATAACATTTTAAGAATGAACAAAATACTGTACAGCTGACTAGTATACCAAAACAATTAAGTGCTAAATTACAGATTAATTCAGAAACTTTATCATATTGAATAGCTAAACAATGTAGGAGATAAGCTTCAGGAAGGGGATTAAGTAAACTGGGAACATACAAATAGAGCTGACATTTACACAAATGAAATGTGATCTTTTTTTTTCCCCCTCCCCCTCCAAGGAGCAACTATGTATCAATGTGGTTCTTGGGAATAATTTTTAAGAAAATGGAAAATTCAGAAAGCGTTAACATTGATTTAACATATGATATCCAATCATTCACAGATACAGGTAAGCTTCTATATCGCTTTAGTCTTGGTATATTTTTAATTTGACACTCACGAGATCTATCTATTAGCTATTTAGACAAACTTCCCAAAATCTAACTTCTCTAGGGTAGTTACAGTGATGGTATAGGTGCAGAGCATGTGGAGATTTAATCTTAAAATAATAAACTTCCTATTTTGACAAAACTGATAACTTACTTGGAAGTGTACCTGCTATAGCTTGTACAATAAGTGAGAGACAGCACTACTTATTGATAAGCCATATTAGGAACATGGTGATTGGACATTGTGAAGACTGAGGATATGTCCGTACTCAGCAATTAACAAATCTGATGTAAGGTCAATTTTTTCCATCTAATTTTGTAAAGCCAAGGGTGCATATATATCCACACCAGCACATGATATTGGAGTACATCCCCATTAGGGTGGGCAATTTTTGATTTTTGTCAGCAATGCACTATAAATACCTATCCCACAATTCCTGCTGCCCCCCTTGCATTGTGGGTCAAGCTCCCAGTGTCTGATGGGATAAAGTGCCATGGATGTCCTGGGTATGTCTCATCACCCTACTCACATGCAAATGCCATTACAAGTATTGTGAACACCATACAAATTGTGCTGCAGTATGTGCAGAGCCTAAACAACCTTCAGAGCAGAGAAGACCCTGAGCAGGACATGGACATACACAAATGTGTGAGACTGGACAGGAGGAATGGGGAGACAGTGGCTGCACTCAGTGCATTGTACATAGTGGAGCACTGGTTCTGGTGCTGTGAAACAAGCTCAGACTAGTGGGACTGCATAGTTATGCAGGGATGGATGACTGATAGTGGCTACAAATTTTCTGCACATGTAAGGCCTCTTTCATGGAACTTTTAATTACTTTCCCCCCACCTTGAAGCAGAGCGATACCAAAATGAGACCTGCTTTGACAGTTCAGAAGTGAGTGGCAGTAGCTCTGTGGAAGCTTGCAATGCCAGATGGCTACCAGTCAGTGGGCAAATCTATAGTGGGAGGCGTTTGTCACTCAGGTAGCCTAGGCAATCAGTAGACTTCTATGAAAAGACAGCAACTCTCTGGGAAATGTGCAGGATACAGTGGATGCTTTTGTCATGGTAGGGTTCCCTGACTGAGGTGGGGAGATAAATGGAATGCACAATCCCTATCATGACACCAGACCACCTTGCTACAGAGTACATAAACCTTAAGGAGTACTTCTCAGTGGTGTTGCAGGCATTGGTGGATCATAAGGGTCAATTCACCAACATAAACATGGGTTGGTGGGGAATGGTTCATGATGTGCACATCTTTAGGGACTCTGGTCTGTTCAGAACTTTCTTCCCCAACCAGAAAACCAACACATGGGCACATGCAGGATCGTGGATTCCACAAGCAGTTTTTTGCAGATGTGCATGCTGCAGAGGGAGGAGGCAGGGCATGCTTTCCCCTCACCATCCCTCTCTCCCCCTACTTTGCTGAGACAGTGAAAGTTTCCTTTTCCCCAGGATCCCAGGAAAGGAGGCAGATGGGCGGGGGAAAGGCATGACAGTACAGCTAATGCTACCAGTCCTGTGTGGCGCTCTCAGTTGCTGTGTACTCTACTGTGCCTCTCCCTTTCCCCACACCCCCTTTGGCTGAGTCATTGGGTTTCCCTTTCCCCAAGTACCAGAGAGATAGCCAAGTTAGTCTGTATCTTCAAAAACAACAAGAAGTCCTGTAGCACCTTATAGACTAACAGACATTTTGGAGCATAAGCTTTTTGGGCAAAGACCCACTACAGCAGGGTCTTTGCCCACAAAAGCTTATGCTCCAAAATATCCCTTGCCTCAGGAATTCAGGGAAGGGAGGGGGCATCTGATGGTTCATGGAAAAAGTACTTGTTAAACTGCAGTTGTCAGAGAGATGACAATGGTGCTTGGATAATGTGGTAACTAACGATTCCTCTGGGCAAGAGTCTTTTTGATGACTAAGCAGTTGAGAACCGCTAAGAAATGTCTGGCATACAAATAGTAACAAATGTACAAGTATTTGAAAAATCTTAATTCAGAAGCCCATTACATGAGTTTATTAGACTGTTTTTGCAAATTATGTAAGGATCTGGAGGTGCATGCCTATGTGCATTTATTTGAATGGCAGGTCTGACTGTCCTTTTTCACCTTTAAACATTGATAGTAAACTGATGTATTTTTTTCTTTCATTATAACAATTGCCCCTTGTTAAAGCATGCTATGGATGCTGATGTGGATGGTTTTGTGCATGCCTAGACCTCTTGGGAGTCATTTAGGCAGATGTTGGGGCTTACCAAATAAGTTGTATCATTTTAATTATAACCAGTATAGTTATATAATGCCTATACTAGGATAATTGCAGCCACAGTAGAAATTTGCCTTATGATATAGCTTATTCCTTGATTTCCTCAAAGAAGAGTTTGGGTCCAGGCTTTCCTAATCCAAGTGGCAGTGATGTGGGAAGATATAAAAATCTTGTTCAAATAACCTCTTAATCTTTTCTGTCTATTTGAAACCAATAGAACTAAATTGTTGCAACCAATTCAGTTAGCATGGATGTCGTTCCACTGGTGAATAGGTAGTTTACCCATGTAAGCCACTTTTCATTAACTTACCAATATTCACATTTATACCAGTAGTACATAGTTAAATTGCTAGATAAATGTTGCATAGACAAATCTTCAAGAGCTCAAGTCCCATTTGAATTTGATTCAAATAGTTTTGAATGGAGCAGGATGAGAGATGACTGGAAGTCTAGGATCCTGCATACTCTTGTCAGTCTAATGAACAACTGACTTGAATTGCTACCACATCTGTCAAACAAATGCAGAATGTAAAGTCAAATAAGTAAGCCATTAATACTGAATCTACACAAATGTGATTCCCAGCAATAAACTTGGAATCTATAAAAGTAAAGGTGATATAACTTTATTTGGCTTACAGATTAGGGAAAAAGACACTCTCAAAGATGTGCCTAATTTTAAGTTATGTTATCAGTCCAATTTAATGTCTACCTCTGCTTTGCCTGTTTGCTCAATTTGTGAGCAGTCATGCTAGTGAAATGAAATAAACCAATCAAGCTTTTTTGTATGCATTTTTAGATTTAACTAGTAACAGAGGTAGCCGTATTAGTCTGTATTCCAACAAAATAAAACAGCAGAAATGAAGCACTTTAAAGACTGTAAATTATTTGGTGATGAGCTTTCATGGGACAGACCAACTTCATCAGATCAATCTCATTTCCAGTACAGACTGACATGAGTACAGAAGACCAAAAAAGTGCAGTAGAAACTGACACAAATGAGGGGTGGGAGGATTTAAAAACCAATTAGAGAAATTTGGGAGTTGGAATTCATATTCAAATTTGACACTAACACATGGCATGAATAAACATCAATTACCTCATGCTTTACAAGGACTGTTTTCTTTCCTTTGTGCATAATTATCTCAAGCAGCTCAACTAACAACCCCATGATAGTTTCAACTGCAATTTTTTTAGTCCCCTGTACTTATAAACATCCATTTGTAGTGGAAATTAGATTGATCTGATGAAGTGGGTCTGTCCCATGAAAGCTCATCACCGAATAAATCATTTTGTTGGTCTTTAAAGTGCTACATTTCTGCTGTTTTGTTAGATTTAACTATTTTTAAACTGAGTTATTTAGTATGCAGATTATGCATATTTGAATCCATCATTTCCCAACACTACTCAGTGGCGAAACTTAACTGAACTTCCTCAAGCCAATGACTCAAAGTGGAAATTAAATTTTGACTAGCACTTTAAAAAAAAAAAAAAAAAAAAAATCACCCTGCCAAGCCCTACTTTCCTTTAAGTGTCAATTTTCAACTCTTTTTAAAGTAGCATAGACACCCATAACCAGTTTTCTAAAGAGATTTTTAAACAAAGTTAAAATAACTAGAGGATGGTGACAGAATATAAATGTCAAATGGACTACATTGAAGTAAAATGAGCTTCCCAGTGTAAGTTTTTGTCAACTGGCCATGAATTTGAAAACTCCTTGTAACAGTCTGTTACTGTAGCTTTAATTTAAACAAGCTTCAAGATACTGACAATATTCCAATATTTTCTGTGTAAAAACACTTAATGAAGGTCTGCTTCTGGTGTCTTCATTCAGAAATATTTTTCAGAAATTTAATCTGCATTGAATCCGAATCTGTGTATTGTGGCTTTAAATGGGGTAATTGCATATTACAGTTCACAGGCAGGCAAATAACATCAATATGCTGAAAGAAGGTATGAAGATAGAAGCAACTCATGTGAAGAAGAAGCAACTGCATTATTATTTGCCTGGTGAAATTTTACAGAAAAGAAAGAAGGTAAGAGGAAGCTTTGATCCTTCACATAATAGCTGCATGCATGCATACTTTTTTTTTTTTTAAAGGCAAACTTATAACCTTTGCTTTCAGCAAAGCATACCAGACATTGGTCGAAATATTAGTGGACTTCCACCTACAAAGGTTTCAGTGGATGGAAGCTCTTTGGATGGTTCCACACAGACAGACATCGGAACACGATATAGCTCTCCTTCATTAAACAGGATCTCTAAATTGGATAAATCTTCTTTGATAGAAGCGGAAAGGTCAGTTTGTAAGTTTGTCCCATGTGCCTTGTAGCAATGTGAAGAGCTTTCAAATATAAGTTTGACTTTTTAGTGTGGGCATGGTCATTTGGCAGTTCTTACTCATTTCAGTATTAATAGAAATTGCTGTGGCATGTATGCTACTAAATTATAGATTTTTTTTTTTTTTTAAAGTTTACTTTTGGTCTTGCAAAATACATAGAGTAAAATGCAAGACTGTACAATCTACAGACTTCTAATGATGATGACCATGAATAAATAGGAATGGCTGCAAAAGCTTTGTGCCAGAAATCAACTGTCTCCAATATACAGAACATGTATTTTTCTGAGTGGCTAATTCAAGCAGTTTGGTAAAAAGTGTGCAGTTGATAGACTAGCTTTATCTGCAGTGCACATAAGAGCATACACAATTTGTATTTAACAGGAACACTATACTTCAGAGAACCAATGCTGCTACCAGTAGAGAGAAGCCATTGAATGTCGCTATGCCACCAGTGCCTGTTAAAGGATTCTCCATCCCAGTGATTGGTTCAAGTAGGTATCCCAATATAGTGAGGAAAATGTAAACTTTAACTAACAAATTTAAAGGCTGTTTTCTTTGTGCAGAGACAGAGATTACAACAAAAACAATTATACCTCCAACTGGATGCACCATACCTACAGTCGTAGGACGAAATGTGATTCCTCGGTTTATTACATCTCCTCCTACACAGGGACAACTGCTCCTAAATGGAATTTTAACTCTAAATTCTAAAAATACTGCACCTAAAAGACCTCACTCACCTTCATCAGAAGAATGCAATAAAAGGCTTAAAGATGTAGAAAAGGTAAAAACACACTTCAATACAGAATCAAAGGGAAAAAGATTTGGAGAGATGCATACAGATAAACTCCGGAAGAGTCTGCAGGTAATGTTATAATTTTAATTTTTAATACTTCATTGTAATTAGGCTAATCCTGTTGGGGATTTCCTTATGTCTAATGTTCAGAACTCGTGTAAGTAGAAAAGTTAGGATACACTTTTGAGATCTGATGCGAAAGTTTCATTCCAGCAACACACTAAGTCCTAAACTTTGATAGGTGCTCGAAAAGTTGGAAACAATTGCTATACCAAACCTACCACTGGATACTCTAGGAAAAAGAGGAATAAACAGTCTTATATGAACATCAAATGTGAAGTTTTGAAACATTTAAAAATAATTTGGAAAGGGTTTTTAAATAAACTAGGCTTGTGTCCTATGTGTTGCTTATTGATTTATAAAACAGGCCTGAAAGCTCTTACTGTAGGTTGAACCTTTCCAGCAACATCCATGGGCCAGCATGATTTTAGTTATCCTTATGTACAGTTATCAGTGGTAGCCTAGTTTCCTGCAGCTACCAGTCCTGGCTCTGTTCTGTGCTGTTTAGCTCTAGTTCACCTCCAAATGTCATCTTAGAGCCCAGCTGGCTGTGGAAGGGTTACTAATGCAGCAAGACAAAACTGACTTCCTGGGATTTGGGAAACTCTTTGGTTTGGACCCAGTCAGGTCCCAGTGGTGCCAGACTAGAGAGGTTCAACCTGTATTTTGCTTATTTTATGCATAGAAATATCAGCACTGTTAATTCTGGACTATCTTCTTTTTGCTGAATGACCTGTATGCTGTATTTAGTGTCTTAAATTGTAGAAGTGGAATCAAAATCTTTACCAAAGCCTGCCTTTCTCCAAAATGTGCATTAGTCATTGAAGTTTGACTAAAGACTAAATTTTTCTTCTTGAGTGATGGTCCCTGTTGTATTCCACTATGGGTAATGCATGCATGCTGTATCCGGCGCTGTGGAATTTGAAAGTGATGTCTGGTCTGTGTATATGCCCTGGCTTACCTGTGCCTGTGTCTGAGGGGACAGAGCAGGGTAGACAGATCACAATATCTCCAGTTTCTTCTCACTGCCACATGGTCTAGGTTGGAACCTTCAGTTGTCTGTACCTTTTATGGCTGCATTCTACAAAATAAAAATTGTAAAGTTTTGCTCAGTTTACTATTTTATACATTAATCTTCTGGGGAAAACCACTCCATTTAGGTACAGGGCTGTGCCCAAGACCACAGGCATCCAACACCATGTTTCTTGCCCCAGATCCTTTCTCAGTCAGCAGCTACCACCAGTGCAGCCTGTACTGTCATGGGAAAACTTTTATATCATGATGATTGCTCCCCAGCCATACCCAAGAAAGAAAAGAACTTTGTCTACACACATGCCTCACGGAGAAGACTGTGAAGCCCTGTTCAGAGTCCTCTCTGAGGCAACTGACCACGTGAATGAGTTTATCACCCATTTCATACACAGAAGGCATCTTCCCTCCAACAGCACCACCACTGGAACTGGAATCAGCCTTTTCTACTTTGGGAGACTGAGGCATCCACTGACATTTTCTTCCCCCCGCTCTGTGCTCTCCACTCCCAAGAGACCTGCACTAGTTTAGGACCAACTTCTGTCTTGTCTAACTTGGAGCTGTATCCACCTGACCTAGTTGAAAAGCAATATCGAGCACCTTGATCTGCATCCATGTCAGCTCAGGATTTGGATGGTCCTCATTATTAGGTTGCTCATGCTTCAGAGCCATAAGAGACCTCCTCTCTAACAGAAAGGAGTCTACTAGAAAATGTTATGTAGTTAAATGGAAGCGCTTTTCTTGGGAACATCAGCAATGCTGTCGCAGAAACTACAAATACATCTCATCTTGGGTGAGACCCTGTCTTTGAGACATCAGGTTTGTCCATAAGCCCATTGTGAGTACTCCTGAAGGCAGTAGCTGCATACCAGTCACCTTCTCAGGGCTACCTGCTCTCTGCACATGCACTGACCAGTAAATTCTAGAAAGACCTAATAACTTTTCCACCCATTCTGAAGCCTGCTCTCTAATGGTACCTAAAGCTTGTTCTCTTGGTACTCAGACTCCTCTTTGAACCCTTAGCTACTTGTGCCATATATCTTGCGTGATGGACACTGTCTAGCTGAGGTGGTGACTACAAGGAAAGGTTTGTGAATCTTAAATGGTGGCAGATTATCTGTACATATATTGCATAAGGATCAAGTTTCTTCCATCTACTCTTCACGTTAAACCCTAAAAGGAGCTTTGGAATTTCATGTTAATTGATTCACTTGCCTGTGTTCTTTCCAGAACCTCATATCTTCAGAGGAATGAAGACTCCACTCCCCTTCACTTGTGAAGAACAAAACCAGTCAAATTGCCAAGACTCTTTCGACTCTGTTGCTATCAGACATTCTCCTTTCTCTACCCACCCCCCGCCCCGTGGGATTCCAATAGAGCAGAAGGTCACAACCTCCACCACCACCCCCCACACCAGTGCCAAAAGTGGCACATGAGCTAACTTTCATCAGCATGCAAGACAGGAGCTCAGCCTCACCCCTCCTCCACCCTACAGCCAGGGACTAGTTCAAAGCCATATCGCCTGTGGATTAACAAAAGACCAGCTAATGCTATCAACCACCACTTAGAAACTAAAGCTCTGCATCTTAGTTGATTAAAGAAGCTGTAAGTAGGATTATTAGTGACTATAAAAAGTTCACTTGCCTCACTGGGTGCATGAGGCTTAAGGTTCCCAAACCTGACAAGTGACTGAAATAAGCACCAGACAAACCAACAAGAAAATTATTAAGAAAAGGAAATAATCAAAGTTTCAAGCTTGCCTGTTGGAATGTACAGACCATGTTGACAGGTTTGACTAAAGATCTTCAGGACATCAGCAACACCCAAAAGACTGCTGTCATCAACAAGGAACCGAAGAGGCTCTAAGTTGCCATCGCCACTTTGCAGGAGACACAACTTGCAGCTTTGGTGTCCCTAAAGGAAAAGGACTACACCTTTTTCTGGCAGGACAAAGCCCAAGAGGAACCCAGGGAGCACAGTGTCAGCTTTGTCATCAGAAACACCATTCTGCAAATGGTGGGAACTAGTCACGGGCAGATCAGAAAGACTCCTTCAGGTCAAACTTCAAACCTGTACCTGTCCTGTCCACCTGATCAGTGCTTATGCTCCAACCCTGAACGCCACACCAGAAGCAAAGGACAAGTTCTATGACGAGCTCAGTGCTGCCATAAGCCGTGTCTACATGTGCACGCTACTTCGAAGTAGCGGCACTAACTTCGAAATAGCGCCCATCACAGCTACACATGTTGGGCGCTATTTCGATGTTAACATCGACGTTAGGTGGCGAGACGTCAAAGCTGCTAACCCCATGAGGGGATGGGAATAGCGCCCTACTTCAAAGTTGAACGTCTACGTAGGGCACGTGTAGACGATCTGTGTCCCGCAACATCGAAATAGCGGGGTCCGCCATGGCGGCCATCAGCTGAGGGGTTGAGAGACACTCTCTCCAGCCCCTGCGGGGCTCTATGGTCGCTGTGGGCAGCACCCCTTAGCCCAGGGCTTCTGGCGGCGGCTGCTGCTGCTGCAGCTGGGGATCCATGCTGCATGCACAGGGTCTGCAACCAGTTGTCAGCTCTGTGGATCTTGTGGTGTTTAGTGCAACTGTGTCTGGGAGGGGCCCTTTAAGGGAGCGGCTTGCTGTTGAGTCCACCCTGTGACCCTGTCTGCAGCTGTGCCTGGCACCCTTATTTCGATGTGTGCTACTTTGGCGTGTAGACGTTCCCTCGCAGCGCCTATTTCGATGTGGTGCTGCGCAACGTCGATGTTGAAAGTCGATGTTGCCAGCCCTGGAGGACGTGTAGACGTTATTCATCGAAATAAGCTACTTCGATGTAGGCTTCACGTGTAGACGTAGCTATAGTGCAAATACCTGCTCGTGAACAATTGTACCTTTTGGGTGCCTTCAATGCAAGAGTTGGAGCCACTCGTGACTCGTGGTCCTCTTGCCTAGGTCACTTCAGTGTGGGGAAAAATGAATGACAGTGGACATCATCTCCTCGAACTTCGCATGTACCACAATCTGCATCACAAACACTTTTTTTTTTTTTTTTAAACCAAGCCACAGCAGTGTGTCATGCAGACACCCACGCGCAAAACACTGGCACCAATTAGACTTCATCACCAGATGCGGCAACCTCAAACGTCGTCCTGACACGCAGCTACCATAGTGGCGACTGCAACACAGGTCATTCGCTAGTCTGCTCCAAGCTCAAGCTGAGACCCAAGAAACTGCACCATTCTAAACCAACTGGAAGGCCCCGCATTGATGCCAGAAAGACAGCAAACTCAGAAAAAGCTGAAATATTAGGAGACCCTTGAGGAGAATCTGCGCAGCAGCCCTGGGGATGCTGATGTGACATCCAGATGGCAGCATCTGAGGGGGACAATGTACAATACGGCCTTGTCAGTGTTTGGAAGAAGAGCTGGAAACGCAAACAACTGGTTCGAAGCCAAAGCCGACGAGATGATTTCAGTCATCAAAAGTGCGCTGCACTTCTGGAGTATAAACACTCACCGAGTCAGAGTACCCAGCAAGCACTCAGAGTAGCCAGAAAAATAGTACAGCAGACAGCCAGGCACTGTGCCAACAGCTACTGGCTTAAGCTATGCAGCAGTCTCCAGACCTGTGCTGACTCTGGTAATCTCAGGGGAATGTACAAGGGCATAAAGAAAGCAATCGGACCCATCCAGAACAAGACAGCACCTCTGAAATCCAAATCTGGTGAAGTCATCGCTGACAAAGCCAAACAGATGGAGCAATGGGTTGAGCACTACTCCGAGCTGTACTCGTGCAAGAACACTGTGGTTGATACAGCCCTCAACGCCATCGAGCTCCTGTCAGTCATGGACGAGCTGGACCAGGAACCAACTGTGGTCACGTTGAAGAAAGCTATTGACAGCACTGCAGTAGGAAAGGCCCCAGGCCAGGATGGTATACCACCAGAGGTAATCAAGTGTGCCTTGGGCGCACTCCTCCTGGAACCCATGCCTGTGCTGGAGAGAGGGTGAGGCACCACAGGATACACAGGATGCCAACATTGTAACCTTGTACAAGAACAAAGGAGACAGAAGTGACTGCAACAATTACTGTGGAATCTCCCTCCTTAGTATCGCTGGTAAATAGTTTGCTCGTGTCATCCTTGGCAGACTCCAGAAGCTCACTGAGAGGGTGTATCCTGAATCCCAGTGCGGATTCAGCACAGAGATCTACCATTGACAGAATCTTCTCCCTGAGGCAGCTGCAGGAGAAATGCAGAGAGCAGAGGAAGCCACTCTGTCACCTTCATTGACCTGACCTAAGGCTTTCAACTCCATCAGTAGGGATGGACTGTTTAAATTGCTCCACAAGATAGGCTGTCCACAACGGCTACTCAGGATGATCCAGTCTTTCCATGAAGACACAAGAGGAACCATCCAATATAATGGCACATCATCATCGGATGCCTTCAGCATCAGGAGTGGTGTCAAACAAGGATGTGTCCTTGCTCTGACATTGTTTGGGATCCTCTTCGTGCTCCTCCTGAAGCACGCCTTTGGATCCTCAACAGAGGGCATCTTTTTGCACACAGGATCTGATGGGAAACTGTTTAATCTTGCAAGGCTGACAGCTAAGTCTAAGGTGCAGAGAGTGCTCATTAGAGACATGCTGTTCGCAGATGCTGCTGCTGTAGTGACACACACAGAAGGCCAGCTTCAAAAACTGCTGGATCAGTTCTCCAAAGCATGCAAGGACTTTGGGCTTACCATCAGCCTAGAGAAGATGAACATACTTGGTCAGGATGTTGCTGAACCTCCATCAATTAGCATTGGCAGTTACATGCTAGAGGTCGTCCACGAGTTTACTTACCTCAGGTCCACCATCACCGACACTCTGTCGCTGGAGTCTGAGCTAAACAAGAGGATTGGAAAATCAGCCACAACTCTGCTCAGACTTAGAGTGTGGAACAATAACAAGCTGTACACTCACACCAAAATGCAAGTCTACAGAGCCTGCATCCTCAGCACTCTCCTCTACAGCAGTGAGTCTTGGACCTTGTACGCCCACCAGGAAAAGAGTCTGTCTTCCAGTTGCACTGCCTCAGGCGCATTCTTGGGATATGGAAGGACGGAGTGTCCAACAACACCGTACTCGAGCAAGCTGGAATTCCAACCTTGCATACCCTCCTCAGGCAGCAGCGGCTCTGCTGGCTTGGTCACATCTATAGGACGAATGATGGAAGGATCCCAAAAGACCTCCTGTACAGCGAGCTAGTCTCTGGCAAAAGACCTCCTGGATGCCCCCAATTGTGCTACAAAGATGTCTGTGTAAGAGGGACCTCAAGGAGGTAAGCATATCCCCAGATAGTTGGGAAGAGCTGGCAGATGACCCCAGCAGCTGGAAGCAGGAACTTCAGAAGGGCAAGATGAAGATCAGACAGCTGGCAGAGGAGAAGAGAGCCCATAGAAAGGACAGCAAGGACGTGGCAGACACCCGCTATGTATGCAGCAGATGTAGCAAGGACTGTCACTTTTGTGTGGGCCTCAACAGTCAGTCAACGCTGCAAATGACTATCTTAAATGGAGTTACAAAGGGCGCGATCCATAGTCTACGCAGACTGAAGGATGCATTGGATCTAAATATGGATTATAGAATTAATGATGGGAGAAATCTCAACATTACAGATACCAGAGAGGTTGCCATGTTAGTCTGTATCTTCAAAAACAAGAAGTGCTGTGGTGCCTTATAGACTGTGCACTCATCTGATGAAGCGGGTCTTTGCCCATGGAAAGCTTATGCTCCAAAATATCTGTTAATCTGTAAGGTGCCACAGGACTTGTTGCAGATACCATTAATTATACACCTTAGTTGAAGTAAATAATCTCTTCCACACCACTTCTGGTAGGTATTGGTGAAGTTGTTTTATTCATGGGTACCTTTACTGAAAGTCATGGTTTAGTAAACAGAACTTCATGACTTGACCTATCCATGATCTGGCACCTAGAAGTGGCAACACCTTGTGCTCTTTAGAGGCACAGTCAGGCAGTTCCATGCACAGTCTCTGCCCTAAAGTGCTGGCTCTACAGAACCTCTTGGCAGGGAACCCCTGCCAATGGGAGCCATGGGATTGATTGCCTGCAGGCTGAAGCAGGGGTTGGAGCCACCTGGCTGCATCTCCATATAGGTGAGAAGGGAGGTATGCGTCACTGCTTCCAGGAATCTACTCTCTTAAGCAACTGCTTCCCAGGGCCCCCAGACTTTCCCAGTTCTGAACACCCCACCCATCCTCCTTACACCCACACTTCTGTTGCTGCTGGGGCAGAGGGGTATGGTGGCCCAAGACTATCCCAGCAATGTAAGGTCACTGCAGAAGTCACAGGACCTGGAACTTCACAGAATCTGACTTCTGTGTCAAACTAATAGACTTAAGTATCGATGCTGCTAGCACTGCAGCAAAATACAGATGAAACTGATTGTTTAGAAGATTCATAATTTGCTCAGATTAACCAGATTTTACTCCACAGAACTTTAGCTAATCTGAGAAATTTGCAGCGACAGGTGGTAGATAAAACTACAGACCCTTCCTTACAAAATTTTAATGATCTAAACAATGAGTTGGAAACTTAGAGTTCACTCATCCCACGTTACAAAGTTAACAGATTTAGTATGTGCCTTCTGATATGCTTATGAAAGGGGTAATACACTGGAGAAAATGGCTTTGATTATAGTGGGAAGACATCTTAATCTTCCCTGTAGTACATTCTGAACAGTGCCTCAGGTGCAGGTGGCCTTTTAGGGGCACTTGAGGTGATGGATAGGTTGTCAGCAGCTGATATTGACAGAACCCTCTGGTTTTTTGTCAGTTCCGTTTTCCTGGAAATTGTGATTAGTCCTCAATGAGTTAACTATTAGTATCATTAAATTTATTGAAAAAACAGCTTTTGCTAGTTTTACCTCCATTTTGTACAAAGAAAAGAACCAACTAGAAAACACTTAAGTTGTTTATACATTTCCAAAACCTTAAATTTTATTCTCAAGTAATTGAAAGATCCTACTGGGCCCCAGAACAGGCCCACTCATCTGGCTCTTGCTTGTATTTTGTAGTCATAGAGCAATGCTTTCTTTACTAAAGACTGTTTGTTCTAGGCCAAGTTCAACCCCAGATATGCTTTCACAAATCCTTGATTTCAATGAAAGGTGTACTTGTGTCTGCGGACAATTTGGTCCATAAGACTTCACCATATAAATGACTTAGAATCTATGCATCTTATAGTAAATTGGGCTGGATTTAGATTTCAAAGATTAGGGAATGCAAGACATAGAGAGAAAATCCACAGAGGGGGAAAAGATACAGTTTGAGGCATTAGTCTTTTTAAAAAAAAAAAAAAAACCTTGACTAGACTAAACTGTGTGATATAAGCAGCATATCTAAGGAATTACACTTAAATTACATTTCCCTGTTTCTCTACATATCAAACCCAGAAATTATTTGATTGAAAACCAATATGTAACCTAGTACTCTGACCTCCAAGAGCATTTGAATAATTTCTAGACCTAAAACTAGAACTGGGTGAATTTTTTTGGACAAATAGCTGATTGGATGAAAAACAGGTTTGGTCAAATCTATTTGAATGTTGCCACTAATTTGCCCCATAATTTCAGACAAATTTTAATAATTTGTTTGACCTAATGTTTTTGTTGACTTGTTCCATTTGGCAAAAGCTCTTTGAATTTGGGTCAGGTCAAACCAAATGCTTTTATTCAGGACTGCCAATAAACCAAAAAGCTGTAACTTTCTCAGATCTAACTCTTCTATAACACAGTTTAAATCTTGTCTCCTTCAAAATTTTTTCTATCAACTTCTTTAAAGAAAAGGTAGTTCAACCTATAGGCAGAAGCTCTCACTACTTACGTTAGAGCCTGGATGTATATGTAAAATTGTTGTTCAAATTAATGGTCTGTTTTATGTAAATTCAAACTTAAGCAATTTTAAAGGCTTACACGCTTTTTTCCTATGAAAAATGTATGGATCAATGTTCCTTCTATTTTCCATCCATGGGCAGAATAAATTTTGTGTGTACTGAGGCAAATTCAGATGTGCACCACAGGTAGAAATATATATGCAGCCAGATGTAGGGGGCTGTGGGCTCTCTGCTTATGAACTAGACAGCCTCTGCATCTCTCCTGGGGGTCTCAAGTGCATGGCTTACAGGGATCTCTGGTATGTATGTGTCTTGTAACAACAGTATAGCTAAAAAGTGTTACCTTGAGTAGCACACCGTGTGATGCATATATTTGGGTAGGTCAGGAGGTCCTCCTCTAGAGGTATAAAATATGCCAGAATACTTTCCACATAATAGATATTATGAGGTGTTTAAAGTTTCATAAATCCTTTCTCATTAGTTGGAACCAGAAATGTAGCTACAACAGGCATTTAATATTTATTAGTTGATATTTGTGCTTTACATATGAAGATGCTTAAATTCCATTATGCTCAGTATGCTATTCTTACAAACTTTGGCTTTTCAGGAGAGCCTTGAGCAGGAGGAATCCATGCTTATTCCAACTATTGACACATCAAGATCACAGGTACTGTCTTACTGAGTCTTTATGTTCACAGGTAAATGAAAATTAGTGATGATTTCCTGCACACATCAAGGTAATATTTCTTTACAAACAAAACTAGCTATTTGACAGTGTCAAGTGCTTTTTTATTCATGTATTATATCTCTTTAATGTTGTGGCAACATATGCTGTGATTCTCACTTGCACAGTGTGCAAGGGAATTCTGAAGAGCTGCTTCAGCAGCCCTGACAGAAGCCCCAAATTGCCATGCTTGCTTAAAAGGTTTAGGCATACAACCACAGTTCTGAAAAAAACTTCTTTTGTGTGCACGCAAACTTCTGCCTCCTACAATCTCAGGCATTTAAACTTCACAGCCACTTCAAAAAAACCAGACAAAGCCCCTTTTTCCCAGTTTCCTGGCAAAATGCCTTTGCAGTGTTAGAATCCATGCTCTGCTTCTATCACAATCTTCATGGAGTACTGAGCTGTCAATCTACATGTTAAATACTTCAATAAAAACCAGATATGCTCAAAAAGTTGCAAATTATAGCAATTACACTTCAGATTTTGCTCCCACCCCCTGCCCTGATTGCCTTGATCTAAATTTAGGCTAATCCAGATATGTAGTCTGAAACTTAACTCTTAGCCTGCTCCTCTTTCAAATCTCTACTAGCAGATTTTGGAATCCCTTGTAGGGATGACAACTTTCTAACTGCACAAAACCAAATATGCCTGCCTTGAGGCCTTGCCCCTGCTTGGTCACTTCTGAGGCCCAACCCCACTTTCATTCATCTCCCTCCCTCTGTCACACTGTCCCCTACACCCTCCCTCACTTTGACCAGGCTGGGGCAGGGGGTTGTGGCATGGGAAGGGTTGAGGGCTTCAGCTGAGGTGAGGGATTTGGAGTGGAGGGTGGGCAGGGCAGAGGAAGTTTGGGTGGGACAGGGGAATCAGGGCTGGACTGTAGGCTCCGGGTAAGCCATGTCAAACTCATGCAGCCTGATTGATGATTGTGGCCCACACAACTAGATGTTAATAAAACATGTAAGGGTGGCCTGCCCTATTTTGCACCCTTCTCTGGCCATGTGCAAGCAGCAGGGGGTGGAACAAACATGAATTCTGGCTTCTTGGGCTGTCCATGTCCAGCACATTTGTGTATTAAAACCCCCTTGGTGAGCTCTGGGGTTTTAATACATATGCCAACCACAGGCATCCTGAGGAGCTGGACTGGTGTCTGTCCTGCCCCTGCCACTCGTGTGCCAGAGAAGGGTGTGTGGCTGCTCTAGGGAGAGGGATGGTGAAACCCATGTGTGCTGAGGTGGAGAAGGGAGCATGCCTGGGACAGTGGTAGGTAGCCATGGGAGATGGGGGTGGAGTAAGGGGCAGAGGAGCACAAGGCAGAGTAATATGGGGGGGGCGGTATACTGAAAGCCTCAAGAGGCCCTTGGGGAGTGCATGGGGGGCTGCGCTATGATGGCAAGCAGTGCAGGTCTCAAAGGGCCGGGGGGTTGTGCAATGGGGACTGCACTGTAATGTGGGGGGAGAAACAAGCCCCAGAGAGTCTGAAAGGGGGGAGAACGTAGTACAATGGGGGATTGCAATGTAAACTCCAGAATGTCTGAAAAGGAAGTACAGAGAAACTGGAGCAGGGAGAGTTTAAGAGGAGAGAGGCAGCACAGTGTTTTACGCTTCAGTAGAACTGAAAGCAAATCTCCTTTCTGGACTTTAGACAATAGCTACAGAAGCTGAGACCCTGACCCGGTCTCTCTCCCCATCACCCCTTCCCCTACTAGGGGCCACCCAGCACCCCTTTTCTCTCTCCCTGCTACCTCTATGCAGGTAAAAAAGTTGGATTGTGATGCCTTTTATGGCACACTGAAAGGAGGACAGGGAAAGGAGAATCTCTAACCTCCATGTGAGGAGAGGCTGCTCTTGGGACAGGGGTAGGGTTTCACTGTGTTGCACCCACCCTGTACAAAGGTGAGTGGGAAATGCATATAAGTGGCCAAAGCATCATTCAAGCCTATTAACAATGACAAAGCAAACCCTGTACAATGGAAATGTTCCGACTTAAGTACACACTTAGTGACATATCATGGGTGTTCCACCAGCAAGGTGTTGATTAGTTTCTCTCAGCTGTAATCTTCATTCTCAAGTCTGTACAGCTCCCTTCCCCTCAGATACCACTTCTTTAACTCCTGCTGCTGTTCCTTCCTGCCACAGATCGCAAAGCTCATTCATTCATGTTGCTAACTCGTGACTTTCCTGTGTGGTAGGTTATCCTCATTTTTAGAGATGATGAAACAGACTGCATAGAGTGCAGACCTAGCCATAGAACGCAGGTGTCCTGACACCTGGCTTTGCATGTTTTGGCTTTTCTCCCTAGTCTGCATTTATCGGTGTTCTATCTTTCTTCCCTCACTATGTGTCTTTTCTCAAATTTTATGAACTATTTAAAATTATAAAACAATAATTCATATTAAGTATTAAATTTTAAATTAAAATAATTGATGATAGTCAAACAAGACCTGAAAAATTATAAAATATATGTAAAACAATCTCTAATTGACCTACTGATTTACTTCTATCAGTTTTCATTTGTTCAGCCCTCAGTAGGTTTTGAGTTTGAGATGCCTGCTCTGGGTGGTGCTTTGTCTCAAAGGGCTACCAGGAAGCTGCCAGCATTTTCCCTGAGTTTCAAGGCAGAGCTGAAGCCAGGTGGCTCTGTGTACTGCCTCCACCCACAGGTGCTGCCCCTTCCTAGTCAATGGGCACTACAGAGCTGGTGCTCATGATGGGGGTAGCATAACAAACTCCATCAGCCCAAAAGCTGAGGGCTGTGTCACTTTTATTGGGAACATGCCAGCCCTGCACCAGCCAGACTTTTCCGGCTCCAGTCAGCAGTGCTGACAGGTTACTTTTTGACTGAGTATTCTGGTCCCAAACCAAACACCGGGCAACCCTCTTCAGCAACATGAAACTTGATGCTGGTTTGCCTAACTTCAGTTCTTGAGAGAAGAGACTGAAAACGGCAATGCCCCTTACTCTACACTGTTAGGGTGCATCTACACTTGCATTCTTTTGAAAGAGGCATGCAAATGAGGAAAACTGAAAATGTAAATAAGGTGCAGATTTACATATCTGGCCCTCATTTGCATATTCCTTTTTCAAAAGAGCTTCTTTCGTGAGAAGAAAAGCAGCATAGACACTGCTCTTTCAAAAGTAAACTCCATCTTTGAAAGAATCCTTCCCTAAAAAAAAAAAAAAAGAAAGTGTAGACTCACCCTTAATGAGTAAATGCCATCACAATGAAAAGCAGGCACTTTGCATGCAAGTATCTTAATTTCAAGTAGAGAATGGGCAGATAACCAGTATGGTGGGCATATACTAGACCTCTTGGTTTGATATTGGTTAGCCATGGAGATTTTCATTTTCTACCTGTCTTCTATTTAAATTATGCATATTTAAACATTTTTCCCCTTCCCTGCTTGGTTTCCATTTTTCTGTTGTAGAGACTTGCAAGTGAAGAACTACCAGATTCATCTTCGCCTGTTCCAACAAATAATATTCGTGTCATTAAACATTCCATCCGATTGACCCTTAACCGGTAACTACAGTGTCTCGTCAGGTAATGATCATATTCATTTGTGGTTTACACAAGCAATTTTTATAGTGCAGTTACTGTCCTGTTTCAAACATAGTTACTTTTACTGAATTGGAGAGAGACTTTTCTATCTTAATTTGTCTGCATTTTGACCTGCAGATGCTGTAGGATACTTCCATTACTGCATAACTTTCTCAAGATTGCCTCCTGACAAGCCACTGTCGACAATTATGGCTTTTGAGTCCTTTTTTAAATTGCCTTTAGTTTAAATATTTGCTGCTTCTGACTGACCTACTCCTCATTTTGAATACCCTTCCAACAGCAGTCCTGGTGTTTTAAAAGTCTTGTGTTATGATCATTGTCTTGAGATGAAAATAATTGTTCTAAAAACACAAAAAAATTGTCCTGTGATACCATTTTTCTGAATGTTCAGACACTGGAGCCACATTCTGCTTAAAAGTTGTGCATATGAAAGTCCTGGTATTGTTTCTGCCTTCCTAATGGTATAGATATACATTATTTGTGGACTTCACTTTTTCTGGTTTAGCATGCATTCACTCATACATCTGTCATGCTGGTACTCTGCATCCAGAAACAATAACTTTCCTGTATTTAGCATGTAGCCAGACACTACACAAGTTATACAGATTGCCTCCTGTGGAGGCCAAGGAATCCATATTTAATCATGAAAATTCAGCCATTAATTATATCTGCCAAGATAATTAAATGGTAGGAATATTCCATGCTATGGAATCTGATTCTTGAAAATCTTGTTCTGAAGCCAGTTTAGGGGCTCTTCCAGTTTTCACTAGTTAATTAAATGAATTTCCCTACGGCAACAAATTTAGCTTACCCAAAACACTTAAGACAGCTAAACATTGAGTTTAGGAAGCACCTGTTGTGACATCTCTATCTATTCACTCTGCAGAACAATTCTTTGCTGATCAGGCATGTGGAAACAGATACTGGTTTCAGTGAAATGCCCAAAAACACTTCCTTTTTTGAATAGCAGTGGTTATAGAATTCTCTGGCTTAGGACCATTGCAGTCTACATGTAAACAAACGACATTATTATAATACTGCTTACCAAGTTAAACAGCTGAAGCTTCAAGGAAAAAAGTTTCTACACAGCAAATCCTAGACTACGTAATTTATCTTGTACAGTGTTTAATTCAATGTTTGTAAATGAAGTTGTATGTATTTTCAGAGTATTTTTGTATACTGTAAGAACATCTTTTTTGAAAAGAAAAGTTTAAAAACTTTACAGTTCTTCTTTGGTCTACTTTTTTACATAGGTCCAATTTTCTAACACAAGCATTTTGAAGACAATACAAGAATACAAATACTTCTGCTTTCAATGGGATTCTAATATGCACATGCTCCTTAACTGCAGTTTTCCTTGAATACCATGGCTTTCATGGGTCAACTGTATGAGGCAACCAGGAATGCTAATAGTTTTGAGACAAATACTAAATAAAATCTTACAGTGCAATGTGTACTTTCGTTAGAAAGTAGTAATTTCTGGTGCAGATTGGAGCATATAGTACAATCCTTTCCTTTTTGCATCTGACAGCTGAGTTGATGGCTGAGATACCAGTTCAGATACTAAGTGTGCCTAGATTCTTTCTACCCCCACAAGAGGAAGAGTGCTTGAAACAGATCATAGCTCTAAACTATCATTTAAAAATAACTGAAGACCTAAGGGAGAGAAATACATGTGGAGATATGGTCAGATGAGGTACATTTGTTATGCTGATTGTTAGTGTTCATCTTTTTGGCATGACTTTAATGAATAGATTTGGTTCTCAGGGTGCCACATATTGCAGGTCTGTACTGAGAAATTACCGTAAAAATATTAGGATTCCATACTACTCTCAAAGGCTACTTCATCAGCTGTATCCTTTTTCAAATGCAAACTCTCTGGTATCCCTTTTTTGCTTGGGGTTGTGGGGTTTTTGGTCTCCATCCACCCCTTGGCACAACCTCTGGGTCACTGATTCATGCAATGTGACTTTCCACATATACTGGCAGGTTTGCAGGGCTCTGTGTGTATTCCCATTTCAACTTTCTTAATATGGAAAGAGAAACGTGCATGCTTTTTTAGTGGCTTCTCAGAATAGAATTATATTTTGAAATATATAAATATGGCTACCGATCACTTTCTTGTAATGCTGTAATTTTAAATAAATTTTAAATTCAGATCTTTAGCTGAAAATTATAGCAGGCATTTAAATTATCTAAACTAAACATCTGTACCTGAACACTTATGAACTTAAAGGTACTAGAGAACTGATTTTTAAATATGATCAAAGTGACAAACTGCAGGGCAAATGTCTGCCAACTGACATACCAGAGCACAATCCAAGCCACTCTGTTTTCATAGCAGCTTGTCTTCCTTCTGAAAAACTTCCAGCTAAGGACCTGGAGCCAATCTTATACAGAAGGATATTCTTGGCTGTTTTTTGATTGTCCATTCCAAATTAGGTGTATGGTGGCCACATGCACCAGTGAAGTGTTTTTGTTCAGCAGTATCCATAATGGATTGGCTCTGGTGCAAGTATTTAAAGGGCACTAATAGCTCCCCTCCATCCTCAGTTCCTTTCTGGTGCCAGTGATGCATGGAATGTTCATTGCTTCAGCTTGTGCTGTTTGGTCTCTATCCTTAAAACCTTGTAGAACCTGTAATTTAGTTATATGCAGTGGAATTAGATACCCTTACCAGTTTTGTTCTTGGTTAGTCCCAACCAAGACTTGGCTGAGCAACAGGGGGACATGCCCCTGGCTTTGTTGTGTGACTGTTGCAGATGGCCTATGCCCATCAGTGATCCTCATAGCTGCTTTCTTAGGTGCTTGGGCAAAAGGCACATAATTGACAAGTCTCATCTACAAGTCCTTCAAGCCCAGGAATAAAAAAAGGGTGTGATATTTAACGTAAAGCACTACTGATGGAATCAGTACTTGCTCTGGTAATGGAGCAAAGATCTGACTGGGTACATACTACTGCAGGATTGGCACTGAGTACCCTGCCAGCACTGATTCCCAGCTACAGCTCTGACTATGCATCTGAAAGACTGTTAGAGGATGATCTGCCCTTTCTCTTGGGGGGGAGCAAAGCTTGGCCTGAGCCAAGACCGTCACAGGGTGGCTCAGCTTCCCCTCTGGGAAGCCAGGTTCCAACAAATCAAGTAGTGAAGGTGGACCTCTACCAGCCTCGGGTACCATGAACAGCTGAAGCCTTCCACATACCTCAATAAATCCTGGCACTTCTGATGCCCCCTACATCAGCTCTGGTATCCAGATGGCAGGTTTACTCTCACTTGGGACCTCACTATTTGTCCCAGTCTGTGGCACCATTTCCCATTACAAGGGATGTCCTTCCACCCCTGAAGCCATAACAATTCAGAGAGAAGCAGGCTCAGTGGAGCTATCTTGGGTCATTAGACATTGGGCACTAGCAGCAGAACTCAAGGCATTCTCACTGATAACCCAATGCAGACCAACTAAGGCATGTGTCCCTTAGCATGGGCACAGAGATCCACACCTAGTATTCCCAGAGGCTTGGTATAGATCCCGGGACCGATTGGAGGACCAGAGCCACAAGCCACCCCCTTCCCACCATCAGCCTCTAAGAAAAAGGATTGCTGTATTCAGGAAGTCTGCAATGGCTTCATGTCTTATTCCACATCCACTTCCCAGTCACATAGCACAAAGTGTGGCTCAGTGGATTTCCCATGCCACTCTGCTGAGTGCTATTGTTCAGAGGTCCCAGCCAGGACTTGTGCCCCGTTCAGCCCAGTCTGTCTCCAGGCACAGTGACTGGCACTGTTTGGACAGGAGCTGCTGCACTAACAGATCCTGTTCATTGAATAATAAACACTACAACTAGATGGAGTTGGGTCCTGTGACTGTGGGACAGACTTTCAGATGTGTGGTGCAGGATACATCAGTGCCCCAGTCACACTGGACAGCAGTGCCGTATCCAAGGAAAGCTTTCCTAACCTGCCTACTTGGTGTCAAGAGCCCCATACAGGCCAGTGGCTGTGATCTTAACATAGCAACCCCCTTTTTCTTCCCCAAGGCTTTGAGGGGTGAACCTCCACAGGTCCAACAGGACCCAGGAAAATAGCCTACTGGCCCACTGATGGGCACTGAGCTTCCATGGTATTGGTAACTTCATCTGGGAGCAACCAGGAAGATATCACAGGGCATATGCAGCTGATTTCTCAGGATGATGCTAAAGCACCCCAGAAACTATGGAGGGTCACATATAATCTCAGCCTGCAAGCTCAGGAGCTGGAGTGGCTGTTGGACTCCTCCATTGCAAACCCCATGCCAGGGTAGCTCTACCCCTTCATGAGCAGGTATCAAAAATGACCCCATGGCAGACTCCCATGTCCTTGCCCCCATCTCCAAAAGATGATGCATGTTGGAAAAAATAACCCAAATTACACGTACTACATGATGGGGTCAAATTTAGCTACGACAGATCAGGAAAGGGATCTTGGAGTTATAGTGGATAGTTCTCTGAAGACATCCACGCAGTGTGCAGCGGCAGTTAGTAAGGCAAATAGGATGTTAGGAATTATTAAAAAAGGGATCGATAATAAGACAAAAGATATCATACTTCCCCTATATAAAACTATGGTACGCCCACATCTCGAGTACTGCGTGCAGATGTGGTCTCCTCACCTCAAAAAAGATATATTGGCATTAGAAAAGGTTCAGAAAAGGGCGACTAAGATGATTAGGGGCTTGGAAAGGGTCCCATATGGGGAGAGGCTAGAGAGACTGGGACTTTTCAGTTTGGAAAAAAGGCGATTGAGGGGCGATATGATAGAGGTATATAAAATCATGAATGGTGTGGAGAAAGTGAATATAGAAAAATTATTTACCTTTTCCCATAATACAAGAACTAGGGGACACCAAATGAAATTGATGGGTAGTAGGTTCAAAACTAATAAAAGGAAATTTTTCTTCACAGAGCGCACAGTCAACCTGTGGAACTCCTTGCCCGAGGAGGCTGTGAAGGCCAGGACTCTATTAGGGTTTAAAAAAGAGCTTGATAAATTTTTGCAGGTTAGGTCCATAAATGGCTATTAGCCAGGGATAAAGTATGGTACCCCTAGCCTTCAGAACAAGGGCAGGAGATGGATGGCAGGAGATAAATCACTTGATCATTGTCTTCTGTTCTCCTTCTCTGGGGCACCTGGCATTGGCCACCATCGGCAGATTGGATGCTGGGCTCGATGGACCTTTGGTCTGACCCAGTATGGCCATTCTTATGTTCTTAAATACTTTGTCCCACCCAGGAGCCATGATTACTTATACTCCCACCTGGTCCCTAATGCCCTCATAGTGAAGGCTGTTAACCACAGAGAATGGCAATGACAACCTAGGGTGGCAAGAGCAAAGACCCAAGGAGACTGTTTCACCTTGGATGTAAAATTTATTAATTTTCCAGCCTCATCACATGGCCAACCACCAGGCCCTTCATGGCTGCTATGGCTAATATATGGCAAGCAGTAGCAAAGTTCAGGGAGTGATTCCTCAAAGGGTCCTGGATGGAATTCTGAGTGATCCTCAATAAGAGTACAACATGGTTATGGCAGCCATCCAGGCATCACCTGTTTACTGCAAGCTGTATGGACTGAAGGATTTCCATACCACCCTGAAAATCCTGGAGCTTTGCAGCCCAAGCCCAGCAAGTAACAGGTTCAAGGTCAAGAGAGCCAGTCTTGACAGGACCCACCTCACAAAAAGGCCAAGGACTACAAGCACTGCCCAAGCCACTCGCTCCCCCACCCTCTACCCAGTTTAGCTCAACCTGATCCAAACAAACCAAAAAGTCATTTTGAGGGGCACCCAAGTGTGACCTACCAGCCTGTTTCCTGGATCCATATACCCTGTTCTTTATCCAGCTGCCTTTCTTTTGTGCCCCCCACTCCCTGCACAGACTGCTCTAATCTCAGACTTCTGGATCCTGAAGGCTATACCCTCCATTTTTCCTACTCTTCCACATCCCTTTCCAGAGATTCTTCTCACAAGAGTGCCCTTGTGCAGGAGGATCAAGGGCTATTGCAGCTGGGTATGAAGGAGTTCCTCTCATATACAGGATCTGGCTGTTCTGTTTCCAATATCTTTTTAATCTCAAAGACCCAGGGCATTCTGTCCCACCCTGCACCTGCACAACCTCAACAGGTACTTAAAGAAGCTAGAGCCCAGGGACACCATGCAGAACTCTAGCATTTCTCCCTTGCATCTGGGAGGCCAGTATGCTGCCCTCTATTTGTGGTGGGTTCTGCCCACTACCAGTTTATGGTTCTCCTGTTTGACCAGGCTACAGCACCATTGATCTTTACCAAGTGCCTGGTGGTGATGGAAGCTTACCTCAGGTCTGGGGCATCCAGCTCTACCTGTAGCTAATGAAGTGTTGCTGTCCTGTAAGTCACATGTTGCCCCCCTTGGGGCTATTGATCAGACACAAAAGTCCATTGTAGTTCCCTTAAAGGACAAAATTTATGAGAATGGTGTTCAGCTTGACCTGAATGAAGGCATTCCTGCCACTAGACAGGTTTCAGTCCTGCCAGACTTTATTGTAGATGTATCTCCTGATAGTAGCTAAGGTTTGCCTGTGTCTGGTAGGCCACATGGCAGGGTGCACATGCAAGTCACTGCTGCAGGGACTTTTACATGGCTTTTACATGATGCATCAGCCTATTTGCCCTCTGAGGATCACCTACAAAAATATTATCATTCCCAGGGAAATACTTATCTCATTGCAATGGTGGGTCAATTAACAAGATGTAGGAGGGAGGTCAGTTTGACCACCCCTCACCTCATCTAGCAGTTGGTATTGGATTCCTCAGACCTTGCCTGGTGTGCATACCTCAGAGGTCTCCAGAACCAGCCTCTGTGGTCTTTGACAGATGACATTACACGTCACCCTGACATGACCAGCACTAGTCTGGCACACACTCATGAACCTGGCACTGGCCCCTCTTTGCTCCCTACCAAACTCACTGGATCTGTTGTCACAAGATAATGGTCAGCTTCTGCACCCCAACCTTATATCTGTCCACCTCCCACATGGATACTTAGTGGCTGAATCTGGAGGAGCAAACCAGTCCAGAGGAGGCCCAGCAGGTCCTCCGAGAGAGTGAGAAGCCCTCAAACTGACTTACCTGGACAAGGTTTCTCCAGGGGCTATCTGAATATAGCATCTCTTCCTTGCATTCTTGTGTACAGTGCATCCGAGACGATCTGCTGCATCTCGGGAACTAAGATCTAGCACACTCTCAACTTATTATGCATCTCTCAGCCATCTCCACATTTCACCCACTGATCCAGTGCAAGACAGTTTTCCACAGAGAATGGCAAAGACAATGTACTCATGACTTGCTGGTCAGATGCTTGAGGTTGCAAGAGACTTTTTTTTTTCCTAGTAAGTGCAGAACCCTGTTCTGCAGTGGGTCTTCATTTGATGCTCTCCTGCCTCACAGGCCCATGCTTTGATTGGCTCTTGCTTTCTCACTTGCCATGGAATCATAGAACATTTAGAACTGGAAGGGACCTCGAAAGGTCATCAAGTCCAGTCCCCTGCCCTCACAGCAGGACTAAGCACCATCTAGACCATCTCTGATAAGTGTCTGTCTAACCTGCTCTTCAAGTATCTCCAGTAATGGAGCTTCCATAACCTCCCTAGACAATTTATTCCAGTGTTTATCCATCCTAATGGTTAGGAAGTATTTCTAATGTCCTACCTAAACTTTCCTTGATGCAGTTTAAGCCTATTGCTCCTTCTCCCAGCCTCAGAGGCCAAGGAGAACAATTTTTCTCCCTCTTCCTTGTAACCCTCATTAAGGTACTTGAAAACCACTATCATGGCCCATCTAGGTCTTCTCTCTCTCTCTCGAAACTAAACCAGCCCAGTTCTTTCAGTCTTCCCTCATAGCTCATGTTCTCTAGACCTTTAATCATTCTTGTTGCGCTGCTCTGGATTTCTCCACATCTTTCTTGAAATATGGTACCCAGAACTGGAAACAATACTCCAGCTGATGCTGAGGGGAGCAGAAGAATGACTCTTGTGTCTTGCTCACAACCCTCCATGGAAGATCACACGTTCCTGGTGGCAGTGATGTTAGTGAGGAGTCTGAGATTAGTCTTGAACTCAGAACTGCCTTACATAAAGACAAGATCCAGCTGTGTCCCTGGTGTCTACGTTCCACGTGAACTAGGAACTATTCCTCCCAGTGTTCTGTCACAAACCGCACACAAACAGGGCAAAGAGGCAGCTGGATCTCCAAGAGACCTTGATATATATATATACTTTTTTTAACCTAAAACTTACCAACTCTTTCCATGAATCATCTTTCCTTGCAGATTTCCAGCTCAATGAGCTGTTGTGTAAAGACCTGTTATGAACTGGTGCATCCTACCACCACCATAATCAGAGCCCATTCAGCTAGAGCACAACTATCCTCAGTGGCTTTCCTGGCCCACATCCCCATCCAGGACAGCTGTAGAGCTGCAGCATGGTCCTCTGCCCATGCATTCATCGTGTATGATATCATTTGAGGCCAGAGACTACGCTGGGTTTGACAAAGCTGTGTTGCAGTCTATGCCTACATTAACTCATTAACTCCTACCTACCTCTGTTGGTACTGCTTGGAGTTCCTTTGTATGGAATGGACATAGCAAGGCCTCAAAATTAACTTTTCTATAACTGGTGCTCTTTTTTATTCAACTACACTCCTTCCTTCCCCACAGTCACTATTTCTCGCAAGAAGGAACTGAAGGTAGAGGGAGCTAGTGATACCCTTTTATACTATACCAGGCACATGCCACACCCAAGGATGCCTGAGCCCCTGCCCTCTGTATATTGGTTGAAGGGAAAATTCTGGCACTGGTTCGTGGGGCAAGCCTGCACTCCAAGATGGGGTGCTCACATCCAATTCCACACTGAACATTAGTTACAGCAAAAGAGAACTCCCTCTACTCCCCCCTTATTGCCTGATCAATGTTTACTTTTTTAATTTTAAAAACAAAAAAAGAAAAAGCTTGCCCCTTTTGTTTAGGACAGACCTGACTTCTGCCTGGACAGCTCTGAGAGGCTGGGAATATGTATTTTGTAACATCTCTTAACTTGATGTTACATTTTACCAGAACAATACTCAACAGTAAATTGAGTTTGTAAATGATACCTTCGAAGGCAGCTTTTGTGCAAAGATTTTTTTAATGCCTTCATATCTTAAAGACTCCCTTTGGCCTATCACTTGACATGCTGAAATACTCCTGCACCTACCTATCAGTCCTTCAGGGTACCCTACTACCCTGTCCTGCTGAGCCAGGCCTGCTGGTTTCCTTTATCTCTGGCATAGAGCTGGGGGTGTCAGCCTATAGTACAGCAATCTAGACATGGATAAAGTTAGATTGGGGATGGCTCAGTCAAAGGGATTTGACACAGCACTCACATGCACAGCCCCAGTGGAACCAGAACCCCAGCATACTCATTCTTGCTCTACGTTAAAATTTTAAACTTGAGTTTGCTCTGTGTATTTTTCCTTTTACGATGGAAACGTGCACAGATGTTGTCTCCTCTGTCCTAACCCCTTGGAACTAATTTACAGGGTTTATTAATAAACAAATGACCCCTATGCCTAATCCTCTAATAAACTTGTTAAATTCAATTTCTTATCCTAACAGTACAGGTTGAACCTCTCCATCTGCAACTCTCTTGTCCAGCTACATCTGTAATCTGGCATGGTTTTAGTTAGCTGGATGACCACTTATCGTATGAGTGGCCAAGTTTCCTATGGTTCCATAAAGTTTGTTTCCAGATTGTGTGTGGTTATTTAGCAGTAATTTACCCCTAAATGTCTAAGAGCCTAAAGCTGTGGAAGTGTGGGTCAGGTGCTAGATAATATTAACCTCTTGTCTGCTGGCACCTTCTCTTGGCCAGCACTGGTCAGATCCCAAGGGTACCAGATGAGAGAGGTTCAACCTCTACTAATTGTTTCTCAAAACCAGGGCAAGCTCCTAGCTTGGATCTTCTCCCTGTTCAGGGCTATACTACTGACCACCTGACCAGAAGGGTGATACAGGTTCAGCCTCCCTGCTCTGGCACCCTTGGGATGTGAGTGGTCTGCGGCCTTCTGGGCTCCCTGCCTGTGGTATCCCAACCCCCTCTCTCCCTATGCAGGTTCCCTAGCCACCCTTCCCAAGCTGCAGCTTCCTGGGGCCATGGCTTTGTGCACAGCTTCCCACTTGGCCCTGACAATGAGCTGCCAGCTTACCAGCCTGGGCCACTGGTCCCTGCTGCTGCTCCTGGTCCAAGCTCCCTGAGAGCAGCTAGCCCTGCCCCACCCTTAGTCAGACCAGCTGTGGCTGCCCTACCCTGGGCTCCTGCTGCTGGTCTGGCTGGCTCCTCCTCTTCCAAGCCCCAGGATTTGCTGGTCCTGCAAGACGCACAGTCCTGTTGGATGGAGGATGTTGCCAGATGAGTTCTGGATTTGGGAGTTTTAACTTGGCAACAAAAAAAACTCAATGATAGGTGATTTCAGCTGTCTGTACTTGCTGGGTTTATGTCACCTCAGGTTGAGATACATAGATACTGTTGAATGACTGCTTCTTGGAACAGTTAGTCCTGGAATGCACAGGAGGAGAGACCATTCTTGATTTAGTCCTGAGGAGAGCAGAGACTGTGTTCTAAGAGGTGAATGTAGCTAGGCTATGTGGCATACCAATCTCAAGGAGCTGGATGGGACCATCAGAGGAGATCAAGTCCAGTCCCCTGAACTCACAGTAGGACTTATCACCCTCCCTGAGGGATTTTTTCTTAGTCTCTTTTCCCCAGGCCCTTAAATGGCCCCCACAAGAATTGAGCTCATAACCCTGGGTTTAGCAGGCCACTGCTCAAACCACTGAGCTATACCTCATATAATGACTATGATTGCATTTAACATCCTTGTGATGGGGAAAATACAACAGCAGCCTGCTGCTATGACATTTAGTTTCAGAAAGGGAAACTACCCTAATACAAGGAAGTTAAACAGAAATTAAATGGCCCAGTGCCAAAAGTGAATCCTCTGCAAGCTACATGGAAACTTTGCAAAGACACCATAATAAGGGCTCCATTTAAATGTATATACCAATTTGAAAATCATAAGAGAACCAAAAAAAGTGCCATCATGGTTAACCAACAAAGTAAAAGAAGCAGTGAGAAAAGTATGCTTTAAAACATGCAAGTTAAATCTTAGTAAGGAAAACAGAAAGAGGCATAAACTCTGGTAAATGCAATGTAAAAATATGAGGGGGGGGCCAAAAGAGTATTTGAAAAATAGCTCGAAAAGTCATAGTGCTAATTTTAAAATTAAAGGACCTCAAGCAGGAAGCTTTAACAACCGATGGGCTATGTCTACACTTATGAAAAACTTCAAAATGGCCATGCTAATGGCCAAATCGAAGGCTAATGAGGTGCTGAAATGAATATTCAGCACCTCATTAGCATGCTGCCAGCTGCAGCACTTCGAAAGTACCGTGTTTCGCTCACCCATGGCTTATCAACCTGGGGGTCCTTTTTGAAAGGACCTTGCAAACATCAGTTTATAGGAATAAGGGAATATCAACGTTTGCAGGGTCCTTTCAAAAAGGACACCTGGGTAGACGAGCTGCGGGCGAGTGAAACGTGGCACTTTTGAAGTGCTGTGGCTTGTGGCATGCTAATGAGGTGCTGAATATTCATTTCAGTGCCTCATTAGTATTCTTCAATTTGGCCATTAGCATGGCTATTTCAAAGTTTTTCATAAGTGGAGACATGGCCATGGCATCACTAGATGATGGAGATTCTCAAGGAGCACTGGAGGACATTAAGGTCACTGCAGGGAAACTAAATTAATTCTTTGCAGCAGCCTTCATAGCTGAGGATGTGAAGAAAATTCCTGAACCTGAGCCATTCCTTTTAGGTGACAAAGCTGAAGAATTGTCTCAGTTTGAGGTGCCACTAGAGGAGATTTTGGACCAAATTGACACAGTAATAACTTACCAGGGTAGGTGGGGTGGGAGGGAAGCAGCGTGATGAGGCCCTAGCCCACTCTACATTCTCCTACCAGTCACAACGGTCCTGTATTTTTTCCCTGTCACTTAATTATACCTTGAATTAAATACTACCTGTATATGCTAAACCAAGTGTGTTTTACTGCTGTGGAGTTTCCAGTGGATGTTGTAAAAGAGTATTATTACCATACTGTTGCCCAGTAATCTGGTGGTTCCATCAGTTACTCTGAACTTCGGTCTCTTAGCTATCACCCATTTCTTCTGAAGGGTGAGAGCTAACAGCTCTTTAAATAGAATTTATTTCAGTAATTTTTGTTCAGGGTTTCTGTTCTAATATGGACCAACTCCTACCTGTATACTGAACTAACTGAAAGCTATGGGAATTACCCTTGTCAAAAGCCTGCATGAATGGGAGTTTGTGTCAGTATGGTTATAGAAAAATGTCTGGTAACATAGTGCTTTCTTTCAGCTGCTCTACCTGGCCACTGTTGGTGTAGTGATTTTCTTGTGGCTTTGTTTTTGGGAGGAAGTCATTGTGCCAAAGAAACTTAGTTAACCTGTCTAAAGAAAATGTTCCACGTGGAACGCTTAGGTAGAGCTTTAAACCTAACCTATGCTTTGTCTTTGACCTTTAAAAAAGAGCTTCTTATAACTATTATGCTAATTCAGGAGTATTTTTAATAACAATTTGCTCCTCCCCTCCCTTCCCGCCCCCCAGTGAGCTAGTTTGCATGTTTTGTAGTTCTCTAGTGTGGTTTTCGGGTAGTGCAGGGAAAAGAGATGAGCTAATGTAACCTGCATGTTAGTGCTACTGAAATGTATCTGCTGCCGTAGTGATAGAGAGAAAAGTGGCCAAGTAAAAAGAAACACTGCACTCACAAAGTGTAGACTTAGTGTAAGTAAAGGCTCTGAGTGTTTCACTTTACCTTTTTCTGAACTAGAAACTTGAACCCATTTTGCACGGAATGCTTTGAGGGGCTTAGGTAATAAGCCAACCAGAGATGGAAAAAGTACCCCAAAGTTACTTGAGTAAAAGTGCAGTTGCTTTCACTTCTGGCTGTTTGAGTAACATCTAGATAGGAGCTGTGTGCGCCTACCCGGACTCTCCTCAAGCAGGGCTGGGGACGGACAGCGGCGCCTGGTGCTGCAGTGCACCCCCCGCCCCCAAGCAGCTGTACTTCTTACTGAAGTAACTTCTACCCTTTGGCCAGGACCCTCCCAGCCCTGGAGTAGTCAATGGCTTCCATCGGCGGCACGGCGCAAGGCTCTGCACCAGCGCCCGGGCGGCGGCTGCAGCGGGAGCCTAAGACACGCTGTGGGGCTGGCCGTCTCCTCTCCCCCCACACGCCCGCAGCGCTGGGACTGTCCCGCGGTGCGGAGGTGATGTCCTTTCACCCCAGCTTCGCGCTCAACCAGGCGGCTCTGGCAGCAGCAGCAGCGGCTCCAGGAAAGCGACGCTGCGGCGCGGCCCAGCCCCAGGACCGGACCGGCGGGCGCGGGCCTCCGAGGGCAGCCGTGGGCTGGGGGCGAGCGAGCGAGCACCGCCGCGCGTCAAGCGCATGTGACGGCGGCCCCGGCACTGCCGGGGGCGGCTGCCGCAGTTTCCCTCTGGCGGGAGAAGCGCACGGGAAGCACCGCGGCTGCCCCTCGCCTCCCCGCGCCGCGCTGACGTCGCTCGCCTCCCACTCGGGCTCGCCCGGCGGTTTCGCTCCCTCAGCGCTGCACCGCGGCCGCTTCCAGAGCCGGCCGGCCGGGCGGGCGCTGGCCCCTTCCCGGGCCGTCCCACGGCTGGCCGGGTTTCCTTGAATTCAGGGCGGGTGCGGCTCGGTGCTTCCCGGGCCGGGAAATGCCCTGGCGGCGGCGCGGGGAAGGCTGGGGAAGCCGGCCAAGGAAGAGAGCCCGCGAGGCGCGCCAGTCTCCGCCCCCGGGCACGCGCTGGCGCTCGGCACCCGCCCAAACCCTGAGGGCGGGGGGGCGGCACTGGCCGCGGGGCTGACCCGCTGTGTCGCGTTGGGCGGGCGCCAGATTGCCCCCTACGGCCTCCAGGCGCTCTCCCCTCCTCGTGCGGCGCTCAGCGGCGTGGGAGGGCGCGGTGGCGGCCTGCCTTCCCCGGAGCAGGGTGCAACGCCCCCTAAGGCTCGCGCCTGGTCTGGCGCGGGCGGCGTTCTCTCCCCCTCAGAGCCCGGGGCGGGAGAGCCAGCAAGCTCCAGGGTGCCTGGTTGTCTCACGCCAGCGAGCCACTCCGTGGTGAATCAGTTGGGCCTGAGGCTTCAAGCACTGTTCCCAGATGCTTCCGAGCGCAGGCCTTGGAGCTAGGGCAGCCAGGGTGCTGCAGAACCCCCTGTTGGATGGTTTCCATTCTATCCAGGGCTTCCAGGCTGGTTCAATGGCTGTCAGCACCCCTACTCCCAAGGGTCCCAGTGCTCAGTATTCCCAGTAAGCTGAGCCCTTGCACCGTCTCCCAGGAGAAATTCAGGTGCTTTCTAGCTGATTAGCAGAGTGCCAACAGCCAGCAGCTTCTATTTCTGTTGCTGCTGCACATCGGCCCCATGGACCTCTACACACACAGCAAAATTTTTTCTGCCCATGGATGGAAAAAATGACCAGGAATGCTGCCTGGGTTTCCAATGGAAGCCTGGTAGGGTGGAATGACTCTGTGCCAGCCAGGGCAGACTGGTTTGTGGGAAAACTCAGTCCAGTGTGGTCGAGTTTTACTAGGCCACCTCCTGCAGGCTGCAGGCACCTGTCTGTATGGTGTTTTACATCTCTCACACACAACTACATTAAAAGAGCATTATTAAGGCTGGAAAGTGAAGCTCTTGGAAATTCAGGTGTCAGAATTGAGGCTGTGTGGGCTACCTTAGTTTTGCCTCATTGTGCGTATGCTTTATGATTCACTTTTTAATTATGTAGTCACATACTGCTTTCCACAGGACCTTTCAGAGCATAGAATGGTGTTCACTCAATGGGTGTTCAATATATTGTTGTCTAATATATGGCACTTGTTCTATGTACTGTGTACACTCTTCAAAAGCTAAATATAGGATTACTCCTAATTTCCTCATGAGCTTTACTGGGTGTTCACTATAGTACATGTGTGTGCTTCACAAAAATTAATTTATTTCACAATTCTGTAATTTGAAGAGACATTGCCCCCATTTTACAGATGCAGAAATGAGACACAGGCAACCTTCATTCTGGAAATTCCTAACTTTTGAGAGCTTGACTGAACAGCCTTAATGTACTTTAAAGGAAACCTGAGGGGAAAATCATTTCTATCAGTTGTCTCAGATTGACACTCATATGGGCCATTAGCAGGTCTCTGCCCAGTTAGATCAAAAAATAACTGATAACAAGACAGGTTGTACTTAGTAAAATGGGCACTCTCTGATCTGGTGGCCCATGGATGCTCCTGGACCAGAATGCGTGGGAGTGAAAGAGCAGGCTGCCAGACTCAAGGAGGGTGGGTAGCCCAAGGTTAGAGCCCTGTAGCAGCCCACAGCAGCAAGGGGCCAGGGCTGGAACCTGGTGGTGGCTGGAATTAGAACCCTGCTGCTGCCCCAGGGAGCCCAGGAATGGGGCTGGGCGGGAGGCCCGCTGCAGCCCTGGGGAGCCTGGGGCTGGAGGCTCACATAAGGTGTGGACTGGAGCCCCAGGACAGCAGTGCTGGAGCTGAGGTTGGATTCATGTGGGCCGGGGCCAGAGCCCCATCAGCAGTGCTGGAGGTCCATGGCAACAATGTGAGTCTGAGACAGCACAGAGATGGAGCCCTAGCTGGAGCTCCACAGCAGGAGCCAGCACCTGGGCCACCCAGGAGACATCACACGGGCAAAGAAGGGGAGGAGCTGAAGCTGGTGGTTGGACGCCAGTGGCAGGTGATTTCCCCTGGTGCGGCAGATTCTTTTGTTCAAGACCAGTCAGGTCCCAACCGAGCCAGACCAGGTATGTGCAACCTGTAGCAGGTTGTCAGCTCCAGAGTGGATTGGCACTAGAGGGGACTGAGATGCGCAGTTTGTTAGTGGGTTTTTCATGTATGTTTTCTGACTTCAGAAGGATGGTGAGACTTAGATTCTGTTCCAGGTTCTTCAGGGGACTGCGATTGAGCTGTCATGGACCTTTCTGCCCTTACTCACCACCACCCCTCTCCAAGCATGATCCTTTTTGTCCTACCACCTTCTCATCACAGTATTTCCATCCCTTGGCTCCTCATCTCTCTCTTCCTGTCCAAACTTGTAATTGATTTGCCTCCCCACAACACCTGTGGGTTCACTTACATGTTCCCACACCCAGATCTTTACTTAATCACATTCTCAACCCCTTACCACTACCCTCTTTCCCTTCATCTTGACTCATATTCTCAGTCTTCTTGGCCAGTCCCAGTCATGTCTCCCCACACATTTCTCTTTTGCCCTTGCATTTGAATCAGGAGGCTTTCTCCATTAAGCTGCCTGACTTGGAGAAAGCATCAAGAGCACAGGAGAAAAAGTCTAAGTTCCAGTGCTATAGTGCTGTTATTCAGTCCCGCTATTTCAGGGCTGGAGCACATTTAATGGAGACAGAAACTTCAGAGAATTTAGCTATTAAATTCAAGTGTCTTGTGAGTATGTAAAAATTAAAAATTTTGAATGGCTTAAAAATTGGTCAGTTGTGGGTGTTGAATTTTCATGAGACTAGCAAAAGCTAGGATAAGCACCTAGATGCTAGGGTAATTACCCTGTCATATAATAAATTCCCTCTGCATAGCAAGGAGATACTAGAACTTTACAAAAACTATAAGAATCTCTTTAACATAGGCAAAAATGTGTTTTCTCTTTATGTTATCCTCAAAAATGACTGTAACGTTACAGAAAAATTAAGCCTGAAACAGACACTTTGCATGGGAAGCTTCAGCCCACACACTAAATTTTGGCAAAGTTAAGACCAATTGAAAATAGTCTTGATGGAAAGTGTTGGGCAGTCTAAATGATAGGCAGCACTAGCAGTCTGCCATTATTAAAATAGTAAAAACATTAATTAAAAGAATATTAGCAAATTCACAAAAGCCAAGCCCTCAAAAAGTTAGAAAATTCCAGAATTAATGTTGTCTTTACAACTGTAATTGTGCCCCCTCATTCACTAAATGAGGAATGGTCATGTGAAAGGACCAGTATGTGATCATGTGATTACTTATCAGAATGCATGTATATAAAAAGCAAATGTCAGTTATTAATGTTTGAGTGTTTGATTTTACAACATCATATTGCCTTTTTAATATGATTTTATGTGTATTGTTCACAAGTTTTTTAAAAAAAAGATTTGTGCTTTATCATATGCAAGAACCGTCAATATTACTGATCAGCACAATTTGAACCCAACAGCTTCAGCATTGCAGCAAGACAGACGTTAAAGGAGAAACTATATTAGCTGACAGCAGATCTGGTCCTGCAAATTAGGCAGATCCATGGTCATGGGAAGTCCACAAACTGGTTCTGCTTCTTTCATTCTTCTGAACAGAAACTAAAGCCCTTAAATGGATGGCGGCTGTTTTTTTGCTACTGGTCACTGCAAGCATTTTCTGCTCATATATGGATGTCCTGGTTTATTTGATTGAGGGTTGATCTAAACTGAAAAGGTAGGTTTTCTTAACTACAGTACTCTGGATGTGAAAAATTTTTTGCCCTGTGTGATATAATTAAGCCAACTTAAGATGGATCAGTGGCAGAATTTTGTCGACTTCGCTGCTACTTCTGGAGAGGTAGATAATTTACTGCTGTGACAAAACAGTCCCTTACATTGATGCAGTATGTGTCTACAATACAATGCTCTAGCTATACTGGTGTAGTGGTTTTAATGTAGACATACCCACACACAGCTCATTTTTATAATACATTTTTGTCGATATTTTCCTCTCTAATTTTTTTTATAAATGAGAATTGATTAAAATTTGTACAACTACTTAGACTTCATTCAGAGCATTTGCCTGCAAGAACCCCTGTCATGTTAGTCATGATTTGTAATAGTCTGACAGCTATGCAGTCTTAATTTCAACATAGTTGCTCACAGCAAATTGTGCACTTCCTATTAGAGGGCAAAGCAGCCCACTGGCATAGAAGCCACAGTCTAAGGCAGGGGTGGTCAACCAGTTAGAGACCAAGAGCCAAAACAGCTGTGGATAGAGTGCAAAGAACCACATACTATATATTTATTTTTATCTATCTATCCATCTATGCCCTCTCTCGGAGCCAGGCACTCCTAGCATCCCTGCTCTAACCCAGTCCCACTTCCTTTCCCCAGAGCCAGACAACCCCAGCCTCACTGCTCTAACCAAGGGGTGAGCAAACTCTTTATGCTGTGCCCCTACTTTCCAGCCCTGCAATTAGCCAGACCCCACCAGCCCCCCCCTCCAACCTGTGTAAGCACCACAGGAAGGGAAGTGGAGGGAACACATGCTGGCTAGGGGCTCAGGCACTGGGCAAGTGGTGGCTCCTCCCAGGGGAGGGGGGAAGTGTTATAGGGCTGGATTGGTTTCAGTGCCATGGGGGAGCATGAGCAGCATGCTGGGACACCCCCCCAGCCAGCTCAGCTCCCACCACCGGGAATCAGTTGCCTCAGCCCAGTAGCAAGGCAGGTGCCACAGGTGCGCCCACCCTCCCCTCCCTGATTGGCTCAGCACAACAGGCTCCCCTCCCCACCCCCACAGCTTTTGCTGTGTCACCAGCCCTCTGATGCGGTGGCAGAGGGCTGGCAATGCAGAAGAAGCTGTGGAGGGAGGGGGGACCGATTGCGCTATGCCCCCCCTTACAAAGTGTCTCATCCCCCTTGGGGGACATGCCACCCAATTTGCGCACCCCTGCTCTAGCCTAATGCCATCCTTCTGCCCCAGAGCCAGGCACCCCCCAGCCTGCCCTCCCCACGCTCTAGTCCAATGCCTGGGATTCACCAGAGCTGTGGCCACCACCGCCATCCTCTCTTCCCTCCGGTCACTGAGGTACACGTGCAGAGCAATGGTAAGCAGTCTGGGTGCATGGCTCCAAGCAGGAGCTGCATTTCATTGATCAAAGAGCCACATGCCACTGGAGAGCCGTGGGTTCAAGCTGCAGGTTGGCCACCCCTGGTCTAAGGTAAATTAATGTGACAGTCAGCTAAGTTAATATAAGAGGAAAACAGTACTTGTAAGTAGTATATGATGGGAATTCCTTGTCTCTGTTACCCCACTAAATAAATCACTGGTGTAACACAGGCAGTGTGAGTACAAAGACTTGTAATTTATAGTATGTAATTAACAGATGTCTTTAAACTTTTAAATCCTATTTACCAAATGACATTCCTTTTGTATGGGAATGTTTTGTCACTAGTTTTTTTAAATCCTATTTTCTGCTTTTACCCGTTGTTAACTCATATGTGAGAAACTCAGTAAAAGTATCCAAACCCTTTCCAGGCATAGTACACTGAGTTAGAGCTGCTCTCTTATCACTTTCCAGTAACAAAGAAAAGCTGAACTTCTGTTAGATGGGCAAGAATCAGAAAGTTCAAGTCTGGATTCAAAGGTCCCAAAAATTCACAGGTTTAATTTATCATTGGTTTTGGTGATTGCAATAGAGAAGGGCTTTAATTTTCCTTTGAATACACTAAGCACTAAAGTCTCAAATAGAAGAGCAAAGTTGTCAGTTGAGGTATTAAGTTTAGCATTGGCTACAAACTCTTAAGTGCCAACACTTGCCAATAGTTAACTAAGAGTTGGCTTGCTTATTTTTCTTCTTTTTTTGTGCGTGAGTGTGAGAGAGTGAATTTAGTTCTCTTCATCACTACTATTCGTCTTCTTAAAAGAGGTTTTCCATGAAAAAACTGAAAATCCTCTGCCAATGAGAATTAATAGAAGTGAATATAACTGCTCACTGCACAATTCTGAAATCTGCAGTTGGAATATAGGGTTGAGATATCAAACAAACATAGCTACTAATTGCACTTTTCTCTAAAAGCACATGATAATACTATGTGTTTTTATGCCTTACATCCTAGGATCTTAGTGTTTCACAAATATTGTCTTACAAAACCCCTGAGAGATTGATTCTCCCCATTTTCATAGTGAGGAAACGGAGCTACAAAGAAGTTATATGGGTATTCAAGGTCAAGAGGGAAGACTGAGACAGAATCAGGAATAGAAGCCAGATTTCTTGAGTGTTTTGTGATTTAATCACAATATGATCCTTCCTCTTTAATATCATTATGTCCACATCAGCAATGGGGATTTTTAACAGAGCAGAAAATACCACAGTGCAGCGCCTTGTTTATTGCATACCTCTGCAACATCATAATTAATAATAGTGGCAAGAATGAGCACCACCTTGGAAATATCACTTTTTAGTTAACAGCTCACTCTAGCCGTGTCTACACGTGCACGCTACTTCGAAGTAATGGCACTGACTTCGAAATAGCGCCCGTCATGGCTACACGAGTTGGGCGCTATTTCGATGTTAACATCGACGTTAGGCGGCGAGACGTCGAAGCCGCTAACCCCATGAGGGGATGGGAATAGCGCCCTACTTCGAAGTTGAACGTCGAAGTAGGGACCGTGTAGTCGTTGCGCGTCCCACAACATCGAAATAGCGGGGTCCGCCATGGTGGCCATCAGCTGAGGGGTTGAGAGACGCTCTCTCTCCAGCCCCTGCGGGGCTCTATGGTCACCGTGTGCAGCAGCCCTTAGCCCAGGGCTTCTGGCTGCTGCTGCTGCAGCTGGGGATCCATGCTGCATGCACAGGGTCTGCAACCAGTTGTCGGCTCTGTGGATCTTGTGTTGTTTAGTGCAACTGTGTCTGGGAGGGACCCTTTCAGGGAGCGGCTTGCTGTTGAGTCTGCCCTGTGACCCTGTCTGCAGCTGTGCCTGGCACCCTTATTTCGATGTGTGCTACTTTGGCGTGTAGACGTTCCCTCGCAGCGCCTATTTCGATGTGGTGCTGCACAATGTCGATGATGAACATTGACGTTGCCAGCCCTGGAGGACGTGTAGACGTTATTCATCGAAATAGCCTATTTCGATGTCGCCACATCGAAATAGGCTACTTCGATGTAGGCTTCACGTGTAGACGTAGCCTCTATGTCAATATGTGAGCTCTCACATTTTGGTTTTGGTCTCTTTGGGTGTGGGGGGGGGGGGCGTGTAAGGGTACTTGGAAAAGGAAGTACTTCTCAAAAAATAAAGTGGAGCAAATTTTTTAATGGTGAAACTTTTCCTAAGAAACCATCCAAGACCATAACAGAAATTGATTGTAAAGGTGTCCATTTAAATAAAGTTTGAACAAAATGGTAGGAGGCACTTCAGAGGATGTTTAAAATGGCCTTTTAAAAAGGGAGGTAGCTTACTGGAGGATGTGTCCTTAGCCATTCCCACTGATGGAAAAACTCCCCTTGACTTTTGAGGAAACAAGCTGCATTAATTTAGAAAAGGGGAAATAGGTACTGAGTCATATGCATATCTAAAGTAATAATGTATTACATTTTCTGTAACTAATGGAGATTACATGTAGTCATTGGTATCTGTCTCTTTAACTACAGTCAGGTGAATAGAGTATTTTCATTTTTAGGGCCTCATTCAAAGAAATTTGTGCCAACCTCACACAAAACTCACGTGAACTTGACTGTTTTGCCTACAAAAGGAATGCAAATTAGGATCTTAAATTTCTCCTTAAATGTACTCTTTAATAAATACTTCAGTACATGGCTTTAAGCATGAACAAATATCTTCTTGTCGTTAAATTGTACATAGTTTAGTGAAATCTGTCTTAGCGACTGAAAATAAATGGCTTACTGGAAAAGACCTTCTAACAAAGTTTGAGCAGAATGTATACTCAGATCTTCAGATGATGCAGGTCAGCATAACTCCATCATTAAACAAGTCAGGGCTCACATTAGGAGCCACAGAAAGGCCGTTTCTATACACGCCACTTGTTCCAGAAGGGGATCCTCCGGAAGATGTCTTCCAGAGGATCATCTTCAGTAAGAGTGCATCTACACACCAAACAGGCCCCTGAAAGAGCTGCCCCTTCTTCCGGAAAAGTGCATCCACACATGCAGTTGCGCTCTTCTGGAAGAACAGGGCAGGAAATGACAGGGATGGGGTCGCACAGCCAGGGAGCCCTTCCAGGGCCACCAGCCACACGGCCCTTTAAAGGGCCCCACCCAAGCAGCCTCTCCCTGCACATGGTGCTGAGGCCTGCCACATCTGTGCACAGTAAGCCAGACCCAGGTTCCTGTCCAGCACGATGAGCAGCAGGCATGAACCCTCAACAGCTGCAGGCCAGCAGGATTGCCTGCACCCACAGGTTAGCCATCCTCCTGGCCACCATCCTTAGCCTCCTGTAGACACAGAGATCCAGGCCTGTGGGTCCTGAACCCCCACGACCCCTGCTGGGCCCCTTCCAGACCATCCAGCACGTCTGGACCTATGCCACCAGCGCGGACTGGTGGGACAGGGTCGTCACAAGGGAGTGGGACAATGACAGCTGGCTGCAGAATCTGTGGATGAAGAAAGAGACCTTCCTGCAGACGTGCAGCTGGCTTGCCCCCATGCTCCGACACCAGGACACCTGGATGAGGCTGTCCCTTTCCCTGGAGAAGCGCATGGCCATCGCCATATGGAAATTGGCCATCTCAGACAGCTACCAGTCCATCGGGCAGCAGTTCAGGGTGGGTACATCTACCGTCAGGGCCCTCATCCTCCAGGTAAGCCCTGCCCCAGGCCCTACCCCACCAGAGGGAGGGAGGGGGCTGGTGGGCTTGGGGGACCCCAGGGGCTGATTGGGAGGGGGCCGGGCCAGGAAGCAGGCAGGCTTAGCCCAAAGGGGGCCCCCTGAGCCCACATGGCCACTACTGGATGGGTCCCTCAACAAGTGGGGAGCGGTTGGGAGGGAGGAGGTGGAAAGGGAAGAAGGTAGGGACCCCCGTGTGTACACCCACAAGTGTGCCCGTTCCTGTTCCCCTGCAGGTTGTGAGGGCCATCAACCACGTGCTGGTGTGGCGGCTGGTGTGCACCGGGGACCTGGATGCAGTCATCAAGGGCTTCGCTGTGCTCAGATTCCCCCCCAGTGCTTCGAGGCAATCAACAGGACGTGCATCCCCATCAGGACCCTGGGCCACAGTGGCAGCCGATATGTCAACCACAAGGGGTACCACTCCATCATGCTCCAGGCAGTGGTGGATGCCCGTGGGAAGTTCAAGGACATTTACGTTGGCTGGCGAGGCAGGGCACGCAAAGTGTGTATCCTGTGGAATTCTGCTCTGTTCCACAGGATGGAGGCTGGGACATTCATGCCCTGGCAGGAGCACGTCATTGGGGAGGTCACGATGCCCCTCTGCCTCATAGGCGACCCCGCCTACCCATTCCAGCCCTGGCTGATGCGCCCATACACGGGCCACCTTGTACCCTCCCAGGAACTGTTTAACGCCCAGCACACACAGGTCTGGTATCTCATCTAGTGCGCCTTTGGCCGTCTGAAGGCACAGTTCAGGTATCTCCTTATGCACAAGTAGAAACATGGAGGGGGGCATGTGGCAGGGCACAGGACAGCCTCCATGGGTGATGGGATGGAGGGAGCACCACTTTGTCTCATTTTACCCCACTCGAAGTCCCATCTCCATTCCACTTCCAGCTCTGCCCCCAACCCACCTCTGCCCTCATTCCCTCTCCACCTCCATGTCAGCTCTGCTTCTAGTCTCAGCTCCTCTCCATCCCCAGTTGTGCCCCACCCCTGGTTTCCTTTCAACCTGAGCTCCTCTGCTGAGCCAACTGTGATATAATGGAGCCAGAGGGGGTGCATACAGACAGATTCCCTTACTGGTAAGTGGGGGTATGACAGGAAAAGTTTGGGCACCACTGTCTTAGACTAAGTGTAATGCTACTAGAGAATAGTCTGCAACATGACTACTGCAATTATTGCTGATGAAGGAAAAAGCAATTTGTTATATATAAAAACATATGTGAAGTTGTATCTCTTCCAAAACTATCTTACTCACTCTCTTTCAGTTTGGCTTTCATCCTGCTTTAGGCACCTTGTTCTGCCCTCCTCAGTCAAGCAGATACTAGGTGACACAAGTAGTTACCTTATTAGAAAACTTGATTTTCACAATGAGTTAGGCACACTTTCTTTTACCAGTCTTAAATGTACTCTTTCATTTTTCCCCAGTATCAAGAGGCAGCCATAGATTTATCCTGGGTTACATAAACAGAAGCACCCACAGGCTTATCTGCATTTCAGATTCAGTCATGTCAGAGGAGCTGCTTACCACATGGTTTGCTCCTGACCAGTTACAATAGTTCCATTTTTTAAATATGTCTGAATTGTGTCTTGCATATTAAGGTGAAGTGTGGGATTTGAAGGACTAATTGCTACCAGCACCCTTGTTCAAGTTGGACTAATTTCTGGTCATGTATTTATGTGTGTAGATTATTTGATTCTTAGTATGTCTTTTTTGTAATACTTTCACCTTAAGAGAAAATGTGCTTGCTTCTGAAAAGTAATTTGGTAGGTTATAGTAATTGAGCTGTTTATAGTCTCTGAGGGAAAAAGCCAAGCAGGCCTGCTTAGGCATTTTGAGTTGCTGCGGAAGCACAGTGTAGGCAGAGAGTTCTGCAGTCAGGAAATATCTTCTCAGGAGAGAGTGAGACATATCTCTATCCAAGAGAGGTGAGGGTTGAGGAATCTGCCAGTTTCAGGGTGAGTGTTCTTCCTGGACTATAGAGAGAAAATACAAATGCAGTTGCTCTGAATTGTGTCAAAAGTTGGTGTTGACTGGGACATTTGGAGTCATGAACGCAGGGAACAGAAAGAATATCAAAATGTGTCTAAGGAAAATACATTCTTATCTTTCAGGGCTTAGTCCAACCACTGAATGACATGGGCTTTAACAAAACCTCCTTATGGGAAGTAACAGAGAGAAAGCCATGCTAGTCTATACACTATCAAAACAAAAAAGCAGTAAAGTAGCACCTAATAAATTATTTTATTAGTCTTTAAAGTGCAGCTTTACTGCTTTTTTGTCTTTATGGGAAGGTTATTCCATGATTTTCCATTATAGGGTTTCCTGCACCTTTCTCAGAAGCATTTGGTAATAACCACTGTTGGAGAAAAGCTTCTTATCAGTAATAGTGCTTTGGGACACAATGAACAATCAGGACCACATTGTACTAACTAGTCACTTTACAGAACTGTAAAGGACAGTCTCTCTGGCCTAAAGAACTTACATCTAAGACAAGAAAACAGGTGGATGCAACAAACAGAGGGGAGATTACAGGAAAAGGAAGCCATACTACCACTTAGCATGATAAACAGCACTCATAGTACTTCAGCTGCCTAGGGCTATGTGTACACTACAGCAATCTTTTGACAGAAGTTACTACTTCTGTCGACAGATCATGGCCACACATGAAAGTATATCTCTGTCAATCCACTCTGTTGACAGAGAGTGGCCGGACTACCTGGATGCTCTCTCAACAGACCGGCCAACCGGAAGCACAGCAAGCGGGGCTGCCCAGTGACCCAGAAGCCCTGTCTGTTGATAGAGGGGTCCCTGGAGTGTCCATATGACATTTTTGTTGGAAGATTGTGTTCAGAAAGGCATTCTGCCTCAGTGGGGAGAGGCAGAAGGCTGTAGACAAAAGTGCCAAGTTCTGTTGACAGTGTGTCGACAGAACCCACTTTTAGTGTGGACACTCCTTGAGTTTTGTCATGGAAACTGGGGTTTTGGCAACAAAACTCTCTAGTGTAGACATAGTTTTACCGTATACTGGCCAGTAGACTAGACAAAATACTGGCCTGGTCCATACTGATCATGTAGAAACTGCCAACCATACTGGACAGATAGCACATTTTGATATCTCACACAACAACACAAGTCTAGAGCAAATAATTTCAGATGAGAAATGAATAAATACCAATCTCTCAGATATTGCATAAGTCACTAACAAAAACAGTGGTAAATCAGCCAAATACTCTGGTTCTGATTCTCCACCACCTTGCGTAGTCATTCACACCTCTGCAAAGTGGACAAGGAACTGCACTTTGACAGATGCGACTAACCACACAAGTGGCAAGGCAGTGGAGAATCAGGTCCATTGTTTTACCCACCTCTGTTCCCTACAACACACAATACCAATTCAAGGAAAGGGGTGTTTTGCCTAAGTAAGAAATCTCCAGTTTGGCCTAACATTCATGTACAGGCAAAAAGAAAATGTTTCCTTGGATTTGAAGAGATTTATCTGCCAAAACAACAGGTATTGTCATGGGAGGTGGATGACTCCACAGCTTGGGGAGGCAAACACCACCAGCCCAGCCCTTTCTGTATGAGGCCCCACCCCCACCGTGGCCACTCGCATCAGCCCAGCTTCCCTGCTCCCACACACACACAATGGGGCAGCTGGCTTCCAGCCTGGGGAAATGCAGCCCTGGAGCTCCAGGGAGTCAGTGAGTGTCACGGATGCAGCCTGCGCTGGCCCTGGAGCTCTTGGGAGCTCTGCACAGCCCCCAGCCTGCCTGCCCCAGCCCCTGCCAGTATCAGAGCAAACTGAGTGAGGGAGCCTGAGGACCACTGTTGAAACATGGGTGGCACCAAATGAGGCAGTTTGAGAAGGCATTGCCTTCCTCTGCCTACAATACCCACCACCTATGGGCACTGTGGAAGCTAAGCACCACTCAGGATTGAGTCTAATATTTTCAAATACATCATCGCAACATGACAGTAGTTTCCTTTCTAGAACAGCCTTGTATTGAGCCACACCTTTTGTAACTGTTTATTAGTAATTGAAGCTGAGATGTACCTAACTCACTTTTTTCCTCTCTCTCATCAGTAGCTCAAAATGGATCTGTGTATTCTGTGATTAAATAATGAATAAATAAATCATGTCCTCTAAAAGATCTCAATGGGTGCATCACTATGATCTTAATTGTAAAGGAATTCTACACCATGTTGTGGAGTATCTTCTCTTTCTTCTATTTTCGTTTTTGTGTTGAAGGGTTGGAAAATATGGTGATCATATGACCCAGTTTTACAGTGACAGTCCCAGTATCTGGGCCTTTGTCCTGTATATTGTACCTATTACTCCTGCACCTACACCCCCCGCATTCTCCCTCCCAACTTTTCTCTCTTGCTTTCTGGTCACCCTATTGGAAAGCATAAACATTTAAGAAAATAACCTGAAAAATTAATTGTTTTAATGGAAGGAAATCCAGATTTAGGGCTGGAAAGCTGCAAAGGGCCAGATTTTAAAAGGGTATTTAAGCTCCTAAAGTTGCATATAGGTGCCTAATAGGATTTTCAGAAGTGTCCAAGAAGGTTGGGTATGTTTAAGCATGTGCTTACCTTTAAATAGGCTTGGAGGGATTACATTTTTATTGGTAAATATCAGTAAATATTGACTTCAACACATACACACGCACACTTCTCCAATGAAATAATATTTTCTTCAATAATCAAAATTTAAAAATAGTCAAAGTAAGAAAAATCTTCTTGAAAACTTAATGATTGATGTAAGATATTTATTTTGCACAGTTTAGTATGTGATGTTTATTGCTTGTATGTTGAGAGTTATAAAGCTTGAGTTTTTTTAATCTAAGCATTTATTGTCATTAAATAATTATTATTTGACCCCACCTGTCTGCGCCTTCTCATAATTTCCAACAATTGTGAAAATGTAAATACATTAAAAGTAGAAAAATGCTTAAATATAAATATGGACAGTATCTGTCAAAATTATAATGGGAAAAAATTAAGTTTGTCCAAGCTTAACTTTAACCACTTGAATAATCTCTGATTTGAGTGGAGTACATGTATAGTTAAAACAAAAAAGCAGTCATGTAGTACTTTAAAGATCTGAGGAAATGGGTCTATCCCACGAAAGCTCATCACCTAATAAATCATTTTGTTAGTCTTTAAAGTGCTACATGACTGCTGTTTTGTTTCGATAGAAGACAGACTAACAAGGCTATCTTGCTGTTAGTATTCATACACAGTTAAAGTTAAGGCTTAGATTCTCAAAGGTATTGATTTCAGATCCTCAAAGTTATTAATTTCCAATTAAATCTATGGCAGTTAGGAGGGTAAATATCTTTGAAGATCTGTATCTAAGTACTTTGCTGACTCAGGAACTAAACTTCAGTGATAATTTCACTTAGTTGCAAAAAAAAAAATTCTCTGAAGCCTTTTTTTTTTTTTGCAGGCGAGTGCACTGGACTATTTTCCTTGGTTCAACATCGTGACATAATTTTAAAAAGTTAGTAAAAATATAAGGTTTTTTTTGAAAAAAAAAAGCCTGCTCTTTCCTTGCACCTTTCATCTTTGTTCCTAGCTATAAAATCTCCAGTACTGCACTGTAGCCTGAAGGGGCAATAACATTTCTCTTGACTGATGCAATTCTGAGGGAATGCAGCTTTAATCTGTGCTCACTCCTTGCTCTCCTCCACCCTCCAAATCAGTTGTTTTCCTTGAAGCTGGGATTTTTTGCACTTGTATAAGATATTAATAAATGGGGTAATTTAGGATGTAGAGGAGTACTACTAGGGTGAACGTGGCCCTCTATTTTTATAGTAAGACCATTATTTCCAGCACCTTCCAATTTTGTTAGGGTGGTCCACATCACAAAATTATTTCAAGGGTCAATTATAAATACATGGCATCAAAGTCCTTGTAACGTCACCTGCCATGCCAAAGCAGCATCCTATTGTGGCATCATGACACTTGCATAAAGACCATGGCATTGCAGATTTGCCTCTTCAAACAATCTCTGAAGCAAGGCAAAGCTAGGCCTAGCCCAGACTGGCCTTACTGAAACACACAAGTTGCAAACCTAAGTCTAGCCCAGACAGCTCTTATTGATACACACAAGTGGCAAATAACAGTCTTGCTGTCAAAAAGAAATTTCCTCATTTGTATCTCAGATGAGGATTGGAGAGTAACATCACTAAACCAGTTTAAAACCCTGTATAACCATTAGGGCACGTCCACACAAACAGTGCTGCAGGAGGTCAGATACATTAGTATAGCTGGGCTGCAACAGTGCATCTGGCGAAGACCCACTATGCTGATGATAGAGAACTCTTCCATTGGCATTAGAAAACTCCTCTGCTAATGGCATAAGCTACGTTGGTGGGAGAAGCGGCGCACACGAGCACTTTTGTTGGTGTAGCTTACGTTTCTCAGGCATGGAATATTCACACCCATGATCAGCATACATTCACCTTCAAAAGTTGTAGTGCAGACAATCTTATTTCAGTGTAGTTGTAGCCATTTTGCAGCTACAATGTATTAGAGAGATAAGAGGTGAGGGTGAAGTAATATTTTTATTGGACCAACTGCTGTTGATGAAAAGGACAAACTTTCAAGCTTCACAGAGCACTTCTTCATGTCTGAGAGCAAGATTACTACAAAATGAGGTTGACATAATTCAGCCAACTGGAGTGGACTGGAGACAGGCCAGAGGATGAGCATGTGGAGCTGGAGGATAATGTGGAGCACATGACAGGGTCATCCAGTGGTACAGCAAATCAGGACCACTTTTCCACTCTGGCGGGGTCTAGCCAGTCTCAACACTCCAGCTCTGGTGCACAAGATGCAGGAGATGGGAGTACCTGTAAGAGCTCATTTTGCTTTGATACTGCAGTGAGAGGAAATTAAGCTGCCATGTACTTTGTTACACAGTAGAGAAGGGACAAGAATTAGCAACACAGTGGGGCCACGACAGAGAAGTTTGCTAAAGTACACAGGGATGTCACTGGCATCCTGCATTAGTGACCTACATTTTCTTGTAGGTATATTGCAATCCTTAGCCAAAGATTCCTTTGGAGAACTGCCTTGTTTTCACCCCACTGTAGGCAGTTATTTCTTCAGGGGTTATAGCAACACAAAGGTGAGCAGCACATGGAACAATTCTGAAACCACACTCATTCAGGAAATGCTGCCTTGCATCCTGGGTTACCCTGAGGAGTGAGATACCTTGTTTGATAGCCCTACTATGTGGAAAAGGGTACCTATATTCAGCATTGGCTCCCTAGCCACTTAACCCCTTCCCAAGCCATCCTTTGTCTGTTCCTCCCCCTTCCCACTTACCCATCTCCTTCTTCCCCCCACAAATGCATCATAATTGGGACTTTTGGCTGCCTGGTTGCTAGCCAAGGGAAAGTGAAAAAGGTGCGTGTAGCTTTTGTGCTTCATGGCTCTGAGCCATAATTCTTTTTTTTTTCCCCCCTTTGGTCTGCTGCACATACGCCCTTCGAGAACACATTCCTCAACACACAGGCAGAATGTCAGAGAAGGCAGCAATCCAGGAAAAGCAAGAAGAATATGTTTTGTGAGGTGCTCTAGTCAACAGTTGCAGCAAAGAACTAAACTAGAGCAGGAAGGGAGACAATTAATGAAAGACTGAGGCTGTATAGCTAGGAAAGGACACAGGAGCAGAAGCCGATGATAAAACTCTTTGAGGACCAGGCAGTGATGTTGGAGTCCCTAATGAACCTTCAGTTGCCGCAATCCCATACCACACTCCAGGACTGGCCTTAGGCAAAATGGCACCCTAGGCGAACTTACATTATGGTGCCCCTCCTAGGGTTGCCAGCTCGCCCCAGTTTCATTAGGAGTATCCCAGAATGAGGCTCTACTTCCTTCAAAGGTTACTGAAGCCAAACAGAGATTTGAGGCCACTAAAACATCCTATGGTTTGTGCAAAGCTGTTGGCCAATGGGAGCTGTAGGGGCAATGCCTGCAGAAAGGGGCAATGCATGGAGCCCCCTGCCATTCCTCCAGGGACTGAAGGGATGGGCTGATTGCTTCCGGGAGCAATGCAGGACCAGGGCAGGCAGGGAGCCTCCTTTTGCCCTGTTATGTCATTGACTGTGAGACATGCAAAGTAACCACTGTATGTCCAGAGTCTGCACCCTAAACCCGTCTCACACATCCCAAAGGTCTGTCCTTCACCCCCTCCCACACCCCAGCCCTCAGCCCCCTGACAGAGCCCACACACCCTTCACCCATCAACCCCCTGCCCCAGCCTAGTGAAAGTGAGGGAGGGTGGAGGGACAGTAAACATTGGGGGGGAGATGGAGTGAGCAGGATAGAGCCTCAGAGAAGGTGTGGGAAGGGACAGGACTGTGGGTAAAGGAAGCTTGTTTGGGTTTGTGTGATTAGACAGTTGGCGACCCTGTCCCCTGTGAGCACAGCATCCCTCCCATTTCTCCTGGACCCTGGGTTTCCCAACTGCTGCACTCCTGTCCTCTGTCCCAGCTCCATTGTCACTAACCCCTGTACCGTGCCCTAAACCTCTGCACAGTGACACCATCCCCCACAACCCTGCACTTCCATCCTGTCTGTGCCTCAACTGCAGCCCTGTGCTAGCAGCATGCCCTGCTACAGTGTCCCCTGCCCAGGACCGCCCCCCCCGCACACCTCTTTATGCCTGGCAACACCCATGCCCAGGGGGTCCCTCATGCAGACACCCATCACAACTCCCTATGCCCAGCACCCTCCCACGCGCAGACCACCCCCCATTGCCCAGCACCCCATCACAGCTCCTGCACAAGCACCCTGTACCCCCTATTACCGAGGGAACTGACCACAAAAAAACCTAAAAATTCTGTACACAATAGTTTAAAATTCTGAAACAAATCTTCAAATTGTATTTGTCAATAAATGAATGTGGCGGCTCCAGCATGGCAGTGGCAAGCATTAGCCACAGGCTGTATGGAGTAGGGAAATCAGCCTGCAGCCTTCCCTCTTCCCGCCCCTCTCCTTCCCTCCTAGGATAGGGACTGGGCAGTGAGATACCTCTGTGTGCATGGCAAAAGGCCATGAGGGCTGGTCTGTCAGCCATGATCCAAAGTCCATCTGAATGACCAAAAAAAAGAAAAAAAAAAAGCTGGTACCAATGGCTGAGTCCAGCCCTCATCCAAGCCCTTGCGTGCCACCACTGTGGGCCAGCACCTCCCAAATGGCTTTCATTCTCCCCAAAAAGAACATTTTCCCTCTAATCCAGAAATATACAGAGGTGCTTGGGATGTGCCTCTTCACAGCAAAAGAAAGCAATTCACCGGTGCTAAACACATACAAGTAGCAGCACAAAGGGAAATAAAGCAACCAAATCTCACTGCTTCCTTCCCTCCCTTCCATGCCTCTCCTGGCCTCCATCCAAACTTCAGGGCCTAGCCCGGCTTCCCTCAGTCTGGTTCTTCTTCTGCCTTCACCCTGCTGTCCCTGAAGTCCTTGCCTGGCTCTGCTCTTCAAGCTCACTCCCTCTGCTCCCAGCTTTTCTGAGTATTCCCCACTCGGGGTTCTCAGCCTTGTCCAGCGCCCCACACCTCCCGCTCACTCATGTATAGACTAGCACGGCTCCCTCGCTGTTTCTATGCACAAAAAGTTTGCTCTTTGCCCCAGAGGGGAGGATCCAGTGGACTGGGGTTGGGGAGAAGCCTGACAGCCAGGCGCTGGGAAGAGGCTGGAGTGAAGGAGTCCATGCTGTGGGTGGCCAGGTGACATCCTGCCACAGTCAGTGAGGTGAAGATCAAGCCCCTTTGGGTGACCCTACCCCCTCACTATGATGTCCAGGGCATGGGTCCAGTTTGCCCAGCCCTAAGGTCAGCCCTGTCCAACTCTCCCCTCCAATCACTACAGAACTGCAGTCACTGCCCTACCCATAGTCCCCCCAGCACATTCAGTGTCTGTTCCCAGTCCCTCACAGAACCTGTGCACTCGATGTTGGGACAGGTTTCCTAATGAAAAGAGATCCCCCATTGTGCCACCCTTCTTCTTTCTCATATCCCCTATTTCACCAAAATTTGTTTGATCCAGTTATTAAAGTTGAGTCTTTGAAATTAAATGAGTCCTTATTTGTGAGATACATACATCATTCAATCTAACATTGAAACATGTTGGTGATAGGTAGAACTATTAATTCCTTGCAAATAATGCCCAAGAAGTGTTATTGTACCAGAGGCTTCTTTAGTGGGGGCCCTTGGAGAAGGAACCATCAGTTGTCCCTGGGCACTCTTCTTGGCCGTGTCTACACTAGCCCCAAACTTCGAAATGGCCACGCAAATGGCCATTTCGAAGTTTACTAATGAAGCGCTGAAATGCATATTCAGCACTTCATTAGCATGCGGGTGGCCGCAGCACTTCAAAATTGACGCGCCTTGCTGCCACGCGGCTCATCCCAACGGGGCTCCTTTTCAAAAGAACCCCGCCTACTTCAAAGTCCCCTTATTCCCATCAGCTCATGGGAATAAGGGGACTTCAAAGTAGGCAGGGTCCTTTCGAAAAGGAGCCCCGTTGGGACGAGCCGCGCGGCGGCGAGGCGCCTCAATTTTGAAGTGCCACGGCTGCCCGCATGCTAATGAAGCGCTAAATAGGCATTTCAGCGCTTCATTAGTAAACTTCGAAATGGCCATTTGTGTGGCCATTTCGAAGTTTGGGGCTAGTGTAGATGTAGCCCTTGAGGAAGAGAACCCTGGAGATGTCCATCTCTGCTTTTCACAACAAAGGCCTTCCCCCTGCCTTTTGAAGAGGCAAGAAACCACCCAAGAATGACCAGCTGTCAGAAACAGATACAGGGAGCAGATTTTATGTGACCCCAGTGGAAAATATTTTCCTATGTTTAAAGAATGACTTTTAGAAAATGACCACTAGGAGACATTGCATCAAGAAGCCAAAACCAAAACACTGGTATGAAATCACATGCACTAGGGGGAGACGCATCAAATAATCTTAAGGAAAAAGGGTAATTATGATGACCAGGGCAAGTTCCGTGACAAGAAAGCACTATTTATACCTTTAGCTCCCCACCTGAGTTCCTGCACCCATTGCTTCTAAATGGACCACTTTAGTGCAAGGGACTCAAACTCATGGTCCTGCTGCAGGTTTGTAGCCTACATGCTACCTAAGTCCCTGCAGCCTTGGGAGACTGCGTCCATAACCTTCCCCCAGATCAGGCCCCACTCCACGTCACCTCTTTCTGCCCTCTCTCTCTCATTTCACCCCTTCTAACAGATCCCCCTCCTAGGCTCTGCAGTCATCTCCCAGGCCAGCCTCTCTGCACAAACCACCCCTGGGCCACAGGGATGAGTTGGAAGCTGCATGGAGCTTGCACGTAGGCTTAGAGCTTGCTCTAAGCCTACTATACTGCCTGTGGTGGCAGCAGGAGCCTCCGGGGATTTTAAATCATCTGGGGCCAGCAGGCAGAGTTGGGGGACATTGGGGTAGGAAAGCATGGGCCTGCAGGCAAGGCTGCGGGACATATGGTGGGGGGAGGAAACAGACAGAGATGCCACCTCCCCCTGGGCCCTGCCAAAGGGGAATGCCTGCTGGCCCGTGAGGAGGATTTGAAGGCTGTCACTGCCCATAAGGTAAATTGAGTTGAGATCCCTGTAGTAGTGCTTATCCTCTGACACTACAAGCTGAAGCTGCTGCAGTGGAAATTCTAACTAGTCAGTCATCTCCATTGACTAACTAGTTGAACGAGTCAGCCTCCAACAGCCTTGGCAGGTTCAGTTCCAGGGCTGGGGCAGGATGTCACTGCGCCCCAACTTCCAGGAAGCCCCATACTGTTGTGCCCCTTTTTGAAAGAGCTTTATTTGTTCTGCTGACTTGGCAGGTTCCCGCCCTTACAGTAGGCAGCTAAGTGCCTTGACTCCAACTTTCCAAGCACTACTGTCACCATCACTCTGTCTAACTAATCCCTTTATCTGTTGGTCAGTTCCCTCTCTCTCTCTCTCTCTCTCTCTCTCTCGGTGTAGGTATTCCCCTTTCCTTTACATCCCCAACTCAACTTAAACAATGCAGTGGTAATTTGTCCTTTCTCTGTCTTCTCTCTTTCCCCTATCATAGGCTAACTACACAGATTTACATTTATGCCTGGCTAAATCCCTCCCACAAGAAAGATACAGTTCAATTCCTCTCTCCCTCTCTCTCTCTCTCTCTCTCTCTCTCTCTCTCTCAACTTGCTGCTTATTATCCCCAGACAGTCAGTCCCCAGGCCCATCTCAGAGCTGTTATTGTTACGTGATGAGGGTATCATCCTTCATTTTAGAAAGCTGGGTTCAGAATCACAGCAGATAAAATGAATTGTAGGAGGCTCCAGCTTATGACAGACACTCATGGCTGTGTTCCATAATGTTTGACTAAAAATAACATGAGTGTTTAATATCAACTCTACATAATTCAATATGAACAGTACAATGAGTCAGAGGAAGGTGTGTCCAGTCCACTTTCCCAATCAACTGCTGATAAGTCTCCAGTTACCAAAGTTAAGCTACGGTTACCCTGTCGCCTTCACTGTTTTTGTAGACTTAGTTCCCAGGATTTTTGGGGTTGGGAGAGTGAAGAGAATTTTCTCACACAGAATAGCTATTGATGGTTTGGCTAGAGCACATTCTTCCTTCATAAAGAGATTTCTTTTAGAGGGTCATATGCTTGTCTTTTCACCTAGGAAGTCAGGTTCAAATTAAGGAGCAGACTAAGCTATGGTACTTACAGCTGATAATTTTAAATATTAGAGTCTCAGAACTGCATGTTAGGACTTTTATGGGTGATATTCACCAAAACTGAGTTGGTGTTTCATCTCTGAATGTTTTACCCTCTGACTAATATCAGCTGCTGAGGAATTCATGTTTTGAAGAATGTTATAGGTAGGGTTAGATTTGTGCAAAACTCTGACAGTTTTCTGGGGTTTGCCCTGCAATGATTTGAACCCTGTTTGAGTTTTCCTTTGAATGAACACAGTATCAAACAGCACTATCATTTTCAGATTTTAAATAGGATTCTAATTCGCTCCTATTTGGATGTTAGTCACTTTACTGACGTTTATGAGATGTCTGAGTAAGGTGTGCTCTACACTTGAAATGTAGCAGCAAAACAGCGGAACCATCGCTGGGATACTATTTACAAGGGGAGAGATTCTACCAAGGCCAACAAGGGGCAGAAGGTAAAGGGGGCAGCTGCCCCAGGGCCCAGCAATTTAAAAGGGCCCAGGGGTCCCAGCCACTGCTGCTGATACCTAAGCTGTGGCAGCCGCGAGAGCCCCAGGGCCTTTAAATCACTGCCAGAGCTCATCACTGTGCTGCCCAGAGGCACTGAAGGGCTGGCTGTGGGAGGCTGAGCCACCAGCCTCACCCCTTCCACCTGAGGGTCTGCCCCTTTCAGGGAGCCAAAGCTGGCTCCTCACAGGACACAGCAAAGAATCTTCTCAGCCCTGGATTCTCCCCTTAGTGTAGATAATTCTTCTGTTGACCTAGTGCTGCTTTTACTTCCAACCAACATAGTTAAATTGACCTAATTTTCTAATGTAAATCAGGCCTCAATTATAAGTATGTTCCATTCTGCTTTCTGCCTCTTGCTGTCCCTTAGCCATGTCAGCTCTTTCTCTAGGCTTTTATACTGCACTTGTTGTCATTGTGTCTTTGTTCCAAGGTTTCTTCTTTAAAACCAATATAATTTGCATGAACATTCATTTGCTCCAGCCTGTTATCTACTACTCTGACTAGTGTCTTAGCCAGGCTAAGGTTTTGGTTGATGTGGACTGTGTAACTGGAATGATTTTGTTTTCTGGATCCCACATTTCAACTCTAGGAAGTCTACATATGATTATCATTTTATGAGACAGAGATAGTACAGGTTGAACCTCTCTAGTCCAGCACTCTCTGGTCAGTCAACATCTGTGGTCTGGCATGATTTTAGTTAGCTGGATGGCCGCTTACTATGCGTGGCCAGCTTTCCCAGTGTCTCACATATTTGATACAGACACCAGTTCTGGCTCTCAGTGTTCTGTGCTGTTCAACCTGTACAGACTGTATTTTAACCTAGAGAGACGCATGGTGCCCTGGAGATTTTAATTGGGTTCTTTCTTAGTTTGTTGTTTTCCCTTGTCTCAAAGTCACTCAAATTGAAAGTGTGTGGTTGATCTTCTTGTACAGAAAAATGTTACTATTCTTCCCAGGCATCTGAGAGTGTTGTTCTGTAAGACTCCTGGCACATCACACCTTTTGCTAGGCCCAAAGTAGTGGCTTGGAGCAATATGCAAAACTAAAAACTCTAAGGACACTTTTTATCCCCTTTAGGCATTATCTAACACATAGAAATAACACGCACAAAAATGGATATTTATCAAATCGTTCATGTTTACATAAGAGAGAAGCCAGGCACCACCTCAGGTCACAATGATAAGTGAAACACTTAATTTTTCCCTACATGTGTTAAATATAATAAAGAAAAGTTAGCAGTCATTCAGGAAACTGCCATCTTGACAGTCAAATGATGCAGAACAAGGCTGAGAAACAGCAGAACGCTTCTGTATTTCATATGCATGACAAAGCAGGGGCTTTCAAAGCTGTTATAAGGAAAGTTCACATTAATAATGACCAAACAACAAAAATCCAAACCTTACCTTAAGTACAACTTTGAAAGCTCCTTGTTAATAAGAATTATTATTATATTTCATTGCACTACCAATAGTCTATTACTCCTTTTTATAATTGAGAAACAACGGCCGTGCCTACACTACAGGGTGCTTTCAAAAGGCAAGCTTCCAGAAGGCACCTTTTGAAAGACTGGGCTTCGAAAGAGCACGGACGCAACCAAAAGTGAATCAATCCACCAATCTCATCTTTTGAAAGGGAGTGGCGCGCTTTCAAAAGGGAACATCCACACAGCCATGGGAGCCCTTTCGAAAGAACAAGCCAGGTAACGCTGCAGATGGGGTTGCATGGTGTACGAGCCCTTCTGGGCTCTGCAGCCAGCCACTCCCTTAAAGGGCCCCCCCGAACAGCTCTGGGATGCACAGGCTGAGGGCCAGTTTGGTGTACACAGCAATGCAGCCCCTGTGCCCGGAGAGACCACACAACCCCACAGGCACCCACTGGATCCCAGCCAGCTCCCTGCTAGGGATGCCAACAACAATGTGGTTAGAATGCTGGCCACAATAATTGCTGCATCCTCCCTCCTCCTCCAAATGCCTACCCATGCCCACACTGGTCCTGCAGGCCCTCACGATGGGGAACTGCCTGCACCCCATTCCTCGTGACATTCTGCATGCGTGCTGCCACACCAGTGCCGGGTGGTGGGAGCGGGTGATCATGCGGGAGTGGGATGATGAGCGGTGGCTCCAGAACCTTCACATGAGAAAGGAGACCTTCCTCGAGCTGTGCCTTTGGCTGACCCCTGTCCTTCAGCATCAGGACACGTGGATGAGGCCTGCGCTCCCCCTGGAGAAACGTGTGGCGATAGCAATCTGGAAGCTGCCTACCCTGGACAGCCACCACTTGGTTGGCCACAGTTTGGTGGGGACAAGGCCCTGTCAAGCACGTCCTGCTCGAGACAAGTGATGTTGGGATCACACATCCACCCCAGGGGGAGCAGGGAGAAGGCTCCCAGGAAAGGGCGGCCATCAGAGATGGGGGAGAGTCCTGGAGAGAGGCCAGAGGGGGACAAAGCAGAGGGCTGGGGAGGGGACGGGGCACCCCAGTATGCACTCATGATGTGCACGTCCTCCATCCCGTGCAGGTCATCTGACCGATCAATGCCATCTTCCTGCAGACTGTTATGCACCTCTGGGACCTCGATGCGGCCATGGAGGGCTTCACCTCCTGGACTTCCCCAAGTGCTTTGGGCCCCTGTATGGACCCATATTCCCATCTGGGCCCTGGACTACAGCATGGAGTGCTATGTTAATAGGAAGGGGCACCACTCAGTAGTCTTCCAGGCCCTTGTGGATGGCCAGGGCCGCTTCCTGGACATCTGCACGGGATGGTCTGGGCAGGCCCATGATGCCCGGATCCTCCATAACACCTGGCTGGGCTGCAGAATGCAGGAGGGGACCTACATGCCCTCATGGGACCTCCCCATCAGGGACCCCAGCATGTCCCCATGCATAGTGTCCGATGCCACTTATCCACTCCACCCGTGGCTCATGCATCCCTACACAGAACAGACTGACCCCACCCAGGAGCTCTTCAATGAGCGTGTGAAGTGGGCCTGAGGCTCAGTGGAGCAGGCCTTTGGATGGCTCAAGGGGCGCTTCCGCTGCCTCCTCAAAAGGCTGGAGGTCAGCTTCAGGAATGTGCCCACAGTGATGGCCGTGTGCTATGCTCTCCACAATATTGTGGAGAGCAAGCAGGAGTGCTATGTCCCGGGGTGGGCCACCAAGGCAGTGCACGGCTACGAGCAGCCCCGCCGTGCCACCTGGCAAACCGGGACGTGGTGCGGGTGAGGGAGGCCCTCAAGGTGGTCTTCAATGAGGGGCCCCAATGACCCTCCCCCTGGCACCCTCCACCACAGTCCCCTGCAGGTGCTCTACCACCCCTCCAATCCCCCCACCACCAATGCCTCGCACTTGCACACATCCCCCTCCCCCACCTATCACATGGAACATGTGTTTGTTTTCAAATAAACATGTCAAAACTTGAAAAAAACAGTGTGGAACCAATCACACAAACAGGGGGCTATATGCAGGGGTGAACAGGGGGAACTATGTACAGAGTGTGGGGTGGGGCCACAGAACCTGGAAGGGGGGGCCTTAGTCCTCCGTGGGGGCGGGGGGCCATGGCCCATGATGACCACAGGGGGCCCTACTGCCCCTGGTCAGTGGGTCCCAGTGCAGCTGGGACAGAGCCAGGACCATGGGGAAGTAAGGGAGTGCCAGGGGGTGCTGTGGCTGTAGGCTGGGTGCTGGGGGCAGGAGGGGTGAGGGGCTGACGTAGCATGCCTTGCCATGGCCAGGGGCAGCTGCACCAGCTCCAGCAGGGCAGCTGGGGAGACATCGGATGGGAGGAGGGCAGCGAGGTCAGGGGTGGCAAGGGTGCAGGTCGGGGGGGAACTGGGGAAGGTGGCAGAGAGGTGGCGGGGGGTGCTGGAGTAGGCAGCCAGGGAGATGCAGGGGGGTGCCAGGGTAGGTGGCAGGGCATGGGAGGCAGCAGAGGAGGAGTTGAGTGGCAGGGGTGGGCGCCGGGTGACAGCCTGGGTGAGAGCCCATAGGGCCCTAGTGACCTTGCCCCAGGCCTCACACCACCACCGCATGTCTGCCTTCTTGAACTCCAGCCACCACCGCAGTACGGCTGTCTGTTCTCAGCTCACCGCCATCTGAGAGACGGCCTCCTCTTCATCGTCCCCATGGAGGTGGCGGTGTGGCCTCTGGGCATGGGCCCACGCAGGTGGTGGATGACCCGATGGCCCAGCCCCCTCGGCACTCAGGGCGCAGCCTCCTGGCCCTGAACAGGGCTCACCTTGCCCTCAGACAATGGTGCTGTGGAGACAAGAGGGGAGGGGGGAATGTGCTGGGCCTCCAACTCCGGTGCCCCTGTGTCCATCAAGGCCTCTGGCTCGCTGGCCTCCCTCAGCTCCAGCAGCTAGGCAAGGGCTTTGTAGTGGGGGTAACCAGTGGGCACTGCCTCCAAGTGCCCAGCCACATCCTGGGCCTGGGCATATGCCTGACACAACTCTTTTACTTTGGACCTGACTTGGTCCACCGAGCTGGGGGGTGGCCCCAGGTCCTGAGTCTCGCTGACAGCCAGACAAAGGCTGCAGCATTCCTGCACTGGCCAGTAGTGTGGAGGAGCACCTCGTGTTCCCCAACAGCCCCAACAAATCCTTGATCTCCCCCTCACTCCAGGAGGTGGGCCCCTTTTTTTTCCCCTCTGGGGAGTTCTTGGGTGGGTCGGAAGAGGGCCCTGGGGGTCTTGGAGTGTAGCCATGAGGCCGCTTGTGTGCCTCACTGTCCTCTGTTCTCGCTGGGAGTGCATGCTGCTGCAGGCTCATGCAGTGTCTGCAGCCAGCACGCTCTCAGCTTCCTGCACGGGGCTTCTGGGCCTGTGCGTCTTTAAATGAAGCCGGCTGTGCTGGCCATAGGGCACCCCACGTACTGGTAGAAGCGTCTCTGCATGCCGCTGGCCAGTGCCATGGAGGACTGATCTTTTGAAAGAATGGCCTGTGGAACGTCTACACTGGCACACTTTCTAAAGAGGGTTTTGAAAGGAGGGGCTCTTCCTGACACGGGAAGGGAAGAGCGATTTTGAAAGCCATGCTGCCATCTTTCGAAATGAATTTGAAAAGAGCGCTTTGTGTGTACGGACGCATTGCAGATTCTTTTGAAAGGGGCCCGCCTTTCGGTTTCGCTTTTGAAAGTTCTTGTGAGTGTAGATGTGGCCAATCGCTCTGCCTCAGAGTTTTGCGTGTGAAATGGCTGCAGAATTTGGCTCTTCAACTGAGGGGACAGTCACCCTCAAGAGACAACAAAACTGACAAGTCTTTCTAAGAGGACTTTGTGACATCATTTTAAGATATAGACTTCTATATAAATGTTCAAGCACAGTATGGAATATGACATAATTAATTGGCAGAGGCCACAAGACAGGAAGAATAGGACAACAACATTTCTAATTTAATTGTAGTTTTCCTTACAGAACTATGTCTTTTGGAAAAGCACATCTTACTCATTAGTGATTGTGTAAGACGTGGAGAGAATAGATATTAATGCTGCCACATGACATGTCCTATGACTAGCACTTTTCAGCACTCCTTTATTACACTGAATTACAATGACAATTTCAGAGCCCTGCAAATCTGTGGATATCCACAGATCATATTTGCAAACTGTGGAATGTCCAGGGCTCTAACCATTATGTTAACTGATGGGATCTGCAGGTACACAGCACAAGTGAAGATGAGGCCTAAGTTGTGCCAAACGTTGCAGCGTTACATACACACCCTGTTGCATTTTATTGCATTAGGGCAACCAATAAGTCTTCACATGTCTTAGGCCCTCAGATTTATGTTTTGTTTTGGTCTTTCCTTGAAAAGTTGATAACTCGCAGCTGCACTCCTTACACTGCTCCAGATACAGTATTGACAGTATCAGTGACAACAAGTGAAAATATAGAACGTGGAGGACCTGCATTTGATTTCCACAGATTAGTGATGGAAGAGCTGCTTTACCCTCAAGATGTGGAGCCTTGGTTACTTTACACATCTGAATCTCAATCTTTCTCATGCTGTCAAATCTAGCTAATGGATCCAAGAAGGTTCCACCATCTTGGGTATGAACCTTTCTGCAGGGTACTTTGTTGTGTCTCTATAACTTTTTAAAAACAATTTTTACACAAATAGGTTGGCTTTTGGCCTACGACTCAGCTCCTAACTTGGAGAACCAGAAAGATGCTCTTCATCTGGTCCCTATCTTTTGACTGCCTGTCTTGGGTGGCTTTACCAGGATTTAGACCTGCTGCTGGCCTAGCCATCAAGGTCACTGAAACACACAAGCCTTCCCAATCCACCCCTCATCCTCAGGGAAGATGTTTGCATATACATTATTAAAACACTATAGAAAATGCTACAAATAACAAATATACCAAGCACAGAAAACAAGATAAATTTTTGATATGTAATTCATTTTTCTTTTGGGATCAACTGTGGAGAGACAGTTTCATCAGAGAAAAATGACTTAAAAATGTCATTCAGAGGGAAACAAATCTGTAGCACTGACAACAAGAGATAAAAATTTACTTAGTAGTGCAGAAGTTAAATTTTCTAGTGAGAACACTAGTTGCAAGAGAAACAGGTGATTAAATAATCTCCATGGGTACCTTTCTAAACACACTGAATCAGAGCAGAAAAAAATGAAGCAGCCTGCAGGAAATGGGATTTTAAAGGTTCCCAAGCTTGCATGGGGCGGGGCTCATTCTTATTACCTGGCTGAAGAGCAGCAAAGTTCAAAGCATTGGCCAGAGTAATTACCAAGCATGGTGGGAAAGCTCCTGGAGTTCACTAAAATCAACAATACTATCCTTTTTGTACACACACTTCATGATTGCCTACAGTAAAGGGAGTGGGTGGGGGGGAAGTCCTTCCAGGAGGTGGAAGTTTCTGTCCCAGAAACTGACCTTTTTGTGACTTTCATTGCATTGCTGTGTGAACGCTGTGTTTTGTCACCAAAAACAGGTTTTTGGCGACAAAACATGTCAGTGTAGATATATCCTAACAATCCTGGGATGCAGAATGCTCTCTAGACACTGATATGTACCTGCTAGGAATTTCCATCATTTGCAAAATGGTCCCATGGTCTACTAGCTCCTGCAAACTCCAATCCTGCTGATGTTAGGAGGTACAGGGGAAGAACAAACCCTTACAAGGTGTCCTACTACTAGTTTCAGGGCAGGAGGGCGAGACCTCTGAAGAGCTGGATAGTGGTCTCTTCTTACGGCCCCTAGGAAGGGAGGAAATATGGCTGGGAAGAGACTTGAGGATCAGCAATAACAGGATGACAGGGAGAGAAGAACCTCTCTAATTAAGATGTTCATCAGGATCCTAAGCACCCTGCATTTCTAGCTCCTCTCCCTCAGGTAAACCAAAACTAGCTTCTGAGCCTCAAACATATCTACACATGATTCAGGATTCCCTGACTCTCACTAGCCTTGACAGGCTTGCCAGCCATGCCTTTTGTGTTCCCTTTTCATTTACATGCCTTTCTAGTGGTCAGGTTGCCTGCTGAGATCTGTTGGGGCAGGAAAAGGAAGAGAAGCTTCCTCCTCTTTTCATTTATACTGAAACCATAAGTATTTCTCTTAATTCTGTGACATAATATAAACTGGATTGCACGCTATGCAGCCTGGGGAAGTTATAATTTACTTAATATCTCTTTCTCATGGCTTGTTTTACTACCAAAACTCAAACCTAGCATACATTGACTTCAACCAGGGTTTTTCCAGCATCAACAACTGGGAGGAGTGAGGATGCAGCCTTCCCCTTTTCTTTTTATAACCCTATCCAGATCCAGATCAATCATACCATAGGCAGGAGCCTGGTAACCTTTTGCATGATAGAACACCTTTTCAGCTTATCTCACATTCTAAATAAAGTGATCCAGTACAGAGCAAATATTCCATAGCAGAGTTACCAATTCAAAAGTGAAGTAACTTTTGAAATTAGACCTTAATCACCTAAATTTTGATTTTGTACCGAGAATTTTTTTTAGGAAAAGACTGGACTTTATTTTCTCTCTGTTTTCCAGGTGTTTTTGTTTACTTATAAACTGTCAAAAAAATAATCTTTCCCTTATGTCCATCATGAGCCCAATCTTGGTTATCATTGTCTGGGAAGGAACAATAATGGAGATTTAGTTGCAACCATAATTATGGAGTCGCTTGATATTGAACTGCAGCTGCATGCGAGTGTGCACGTTGGACCGCACTCATTGCCTGGGCATCCTGTGTCTGTTTTTAACATCAACAACAAGCAGTCCTGTGGCATCTTATAGACGAACAGATATTTAGGAGCATAAGTTTCTGTGGGCAAAAACCCGCTTCATCAGATGCATCCGACGAAGTGGGTCTCGCCCACAAAGCTCATGCTCCAAAATACCTGCTGGTCTATAAGGTGCCTCTGATACTTGTTTTTAACACTGGCAACATTGTGAATATTGCCAGGCTGACATACTACTGTTGAACTGAATTCCTGCCCCTTCTGAGCTTTGCGCCTTTAACTATTTCCAGGGGTGAAAGGAACTTTACATTTCTTACAGGTACGGCCCTACTGCAACCCAGATCCCTGCCAGCTCTTTCGACAGGTCCCTGCTGGCTGCTGCCAGCTCCACCAGCTCTTGCTGGGACTGTGCACCAGCTATCGCTAAAGCACGTCGGTGCTGGCATTAAAAAAGTGGGTGCTCCGCACACGCACGTGCGTAAGGACAAGAGGTGGCAGCGTGTGTGGTGACAGGGGACAGGGTCAGGCAGCGCCGCTAGGCGAGACCCGGGTCACACTCCAGCAACCAAGCGAAGGTCAGGCTGGCTTGCCAGGCGCTGCGCTGGCAGGAAGCGGGCGGGGAGCAGGCAGCCGGGGGCTGGGCGGGGGCGCGCGGGCGCGGGGAGGGGAGGGCCTGCGCTCACGGTAGGTGTCTCCCGCTGAGGTCACTCCCCCCCCCCCCCCCCCCCCCCCCAGGCTCGCAGCACCGCAGGCGCGTGGGGGGAGGGGGCCCGGGTTTCTGGAGCAGTACGTCACCACAGCCGTCAGCCGCCGCGGGAAATTCCCAGCCGCGGGGAGGAGCTGCTGCGCTAGGGCCGGGAACAGCTGAGCCGGAGCAGCCGGAGAGCGTTGAGCCGCCGCCGAGAGTCCCGGGCTGACCGCGCGTGTGGAGCGGGCACCATGGCTGGTAAGTGGCCCCGCCGCGCGGGCCCCGCTCCCCGGCAGGGCGGGCGCGCGCGCGGCGGACAGGCTGCCCCCTGCAGTGCGGCGGGCTGCCGGGATCCGGAGCGCGGGAGCCCAGCGCCTCTCCCAGTCACAGGCGCTAGAGCGCCTGCGGCCCCGCGGGGTTGTGCACGGGGGGAGTCCGGGCTGTCGGGCGCCGAACTGCTGTACAGCTGGGCGGGAGCCGGGCCGGCTGGGCCCTCCTCACCCAGCCTGGGCAGGGCTCTGGGCTTGGCAGGAGGCACCTGGTTTGCATTCCTGCCTTTGGCAAGACACCAGCAGCCGAGAGCGGCTTGACCGGCATTATGCGACCTTTCCCAAGGGTAGGTATGAGTGTGCCATGGCTGTGGGCTCGGGGATGAGGCTGTGTGTGCAGCAAGCTCGCCAAGGAGAGCTCCAGCAAAGCCCTGGTGAGACTCAGACTTGAGTGTGACACACAGGAAGAGGTGTGAAAGGAAAGAAGTAATTGGTGTTGTTGTTGATGAAGGGCAGTAGCAGGGCAAGAGCTACTTGAGGAAGTCAGTTCACATGACCTGAGTTTCGAGTGTGGCTTTTTTTTTTCTTTTTTTGTGAGAGTGCCAATAGAATTAAAAAAAAGAAAATCAACCTGGGTGTAAATGTCAGCAATTCTGTTGACTTCGCCATAGTTGTATCCTGAGCATTTTAAATTCTTCCTTCCTACTGTTGTCTTAAGGGGTTAAATCATTGGGAAATCAAAGAGAATATTGGAGAAGTGTAAAAAGTACACAAAAATATGCCAGTGCTTGTCGGTGTGTTTTTGCAGCAGGAAGCGACCAGTGGTTATTAACAAATGCTCATCCTGTAGTGGGAAGGGGATTCCTCATAACTAACTTAAATTAAGGTTTTAGTTGAAAACTTGTCACAAACATTACACTAGATGAGAGATACTGTGGTAGAGGACCCATATTAAACAAGCAGTTTATGAAAGCTCATCTCATGAGAGACAGGTAGTTTCTTTGACACAGATGGATCCAAATTTTCAGACTTGGATACTGATAGACAGACACCTAAATTTGGATTCAAGCAATTAAATATCTTAGTTAGGCCCCAAAATCCCTGTTAAGATGCCTAAAATAGATGTTTAGGTTTCTACAATAGTGAAAACTCACATTCGAAAATGTGGTCTCAATGTTCCATTTTGTTTGCAGATGGTGTATATAGAGGAATATAAAAAGCATATTGTATAAGGGACAGTTACTTTCATTTTTCTCTTGCCCTGCACTTGTCTGAAGGTGAGAGAGGCAAGGCCAATTTGATCAGTAGGGATATCTGTTAACAAAACAAATCTGGTGTTATGAGAATTGGGCCTGTTTTAGAGCCTCTTGTGAGAACTTGCTCCTTAGGTGGAGATGAGCTGTGTCCACTGCTCTGACATCTGCAGTAACTGGCTTGATCCCTCCCATGCTCATATCTGGGGTAGTGGTGCTGGGCACTGACTCTCTTTTCAAAAAGATCTGCCTGTTTTGTTTGTACAAGGCTCTCTCTGGAAGCTACTATTTCTTTCCTCCTTTGCCGCTGAACATTTGGGGGGAAGGCACTGGTTCTTATTTTGCCTTACCCTCCCATTAATAAAGCAGGGGTTTTTTGAGAGAGGGAGGAGGGTGAGGAAACACCTGCCAGTTAATGAAGAGACATAGCATTTGAAATAATGAAACGAAGTGTTATAGATTCCATTAGCGAAACTGAGAGGCAGTACCACTGAAAGTGATCACAGATTGGGTAGGCAAAGGAATTCAGAATTGTGATTTAGTTTCTCGTGGGCTCAGTGATGTCCTTCCATCCTACATCCTTTAAAAAGTTTGTCCTCAGGCACCTTTAGTAAAGATTTACCATTTTTAATTTTCGACGTGGTTGCATTAATTAAAGTAGTTGCTGAGAAGAAAAGCATTCCATTAATTGTATATGGTATGTGATTATCAGTTGCTCAACCATTGCCAGTATAAATGTTTGATCTGCTCATCTGAATGCTGGCTTTTCATCAGATAAATCAAGTTATTGAATTCACATGCATATGATTTTTTAAAAAATGTGTATTGTATTTTAGAGCAGATAGGTATCTACTGTTTCAGCTTATCTTTTTTATATGCAACTAATATATTTTCAACTTATTAGTAATCAGTGAAGAAATTTTAAACAGGGGAAGTTCTTAACTTCCTAGTATTTACAAGCTTCTCTTCTACTTACTAGTCTGTAATGTCACGTGACAAGAAAGAAGTAGTACATAAAGGAGTTTTGTCTCTGAACTGTGTCTGTTTAGAAGATGCACAGTTCATGAATGCTGGGGTAGCGGGTTGCTCTTTTGGAATTAAGAATGTATTTGTAGTTGTTTTAGGTGGAGTCCTCCTCCTACCTGGGCTGTGATAAGAGGTGGCAAATGCTTAGAATTTAGGGCCTAATTGTTCAGAAGCAGACACTGATTTTTGGGTATGCAGGTTGGGGTACCTGGTTCACAGATTCTGAACAGGGCATCTAGTTGGAGGGGCAGAATTTTTCCATCAGTGCCACAATGGTGTCCACACCTAATATACCCCTGTACATTGGGATTTTGTGTAGTGATTGCATATTGTTTATAGTAAAACTCCCATCACTCAATGGCGTGCCTCCAACTCATTCATGCACTCAAAATAATACATTAAAGTGTGTCTCCACAGAATATGCTCCAGTTGCATGCAAGAATTGCAGAGTCTTGTGTCCCTTCTGTGCAGAGGAATCTTTGGCTTTGCTAGCCCAAGGCAACGCTTGAGTCCATAGTCCAGTTGTTTTTCCTGTAGAGTAGAGCATAGAAAGAGGTATGGTCTGTCACAGCCCACTTCACTTTGTTTTTCACCTTTCCCTGAACTCAACATGGAGGTACAACCAGACTTCTGCAGATAACTCAGGAATTCCCCCAAATCCTCACCCTAAGATGAATGTTTCGCATGTATTTCTCCTTCCCTGTTTCCGGTGCACATAGGCAATCAGTGTTTTAGTAGAAGGCAGAGTATCCAATCCTTGAAAACCCTTTGCAGTCACAGCTGCATTTTTTCATTAGTTCTTTTGCAGTCATGGTAAAGGACTTGCTTCCTAATGGTAGATGAGGAAATCAGCATTTGCTTCCATCTTTTAGCTTTAATTCTGATGGGTTGTGGCGTATCTAACTTTAAACTCTCTGTGCTTCTCACTGTAGGTTTTTTTTGGTCACTAATACAGAATTGTGTCCCAAATCCTGAATCAGTGTAACTCTCATTCCTTGCTGTTCTCATATTGTTGTTGATGGTTTCACTGGTTTCTTCCACTGATGTCATTGAGAATTTACCTCTTACTATTGAAAAAACAATATTTATTGATGTTTTCAGTGCATTCATAGATGTGCAAATGCAATATTGTAAAAAAAAAAAAAAAATTACACTAGGTGTGCTGGGACACAGAACACAATAATCCTATAGCCAGTAAACATAAGTACAAATAAGTGCTTCCTTTAATATGGATTTGTAGGTTTCTTCTGCTTGTTTCAGTTTTGTGTCCCTGTAGTTGACTAAGGTAATTAAGTAGTGCAGAATTAGTGCTCCTTGCCATTGCAAGAATTTTTTTTACATGGTTTATATTTCTGCTACTGTAAAAAGGATATGCAGTTTGTCTGTGTGAGTTCCAGTGGGGATTATGAAATAGTGTCAACTGCATTGCTTTGGCAAGAGTATGTTCATTTACAGAAAATGAGAACAAGTGGATGTCTAGTATTACTACAGAGAGTGCTAATCCAAAGTCTCCAAGTTCTTTAGTTCACACAAACCCATTTGTGTTTCTTGCCTGTAGTGGCATGGTGCCAGGTTTAGTAAAGCAGTAGATGATAACTTGATTCTTAAAGTCAAATTAAAATTCAAGTTAATTTGTAATCTATGAAGGTTACTGTGTCATTGTGGGCAAGCAAAACCCAAGCCCACACTTGCTGTTAAGCAGGGGGCATGACTCGAGTAACCTTTATTTCAACCACAAATTAAATCTATGTGAAGACAATTGAGGCCTGTCTTTTAAAATGCAGTTGATGTCATCAGTGGGTGAAACAGTAACCCTTGCAGACATGTATAGGAAGACAAAATTATAAATTAAAGTAGAGATATTAAAGTACTTGAAGAAGCTCTATAAAACACAATCATAAATGACAAGACTCTACAGAGTTTTGACAGGTAATGTGTGGGTGGGCAGGGTTGTGGTCACATCTACGTATACTTGCACGCACATGAGTGTACATCTGTTTCTCCTATGTAACCTGATGATTAGGCACTTTGTGATTCCCTTTATAGATGTGCATTTCTTTATTTTAATAATAATGTTTAGCACCTGTATAGAACTGTCCATCCAAAAGTCCCAGAATGCTCTACAAGAGTGTATGTCTTTATCTCCATTTACAAACGAGGAAGACAAAGCAGAGAGGTTAAGTGATAATGTCCAAGGTGACAGAGCTGCTCTTTGATAGACTCTCCTGACTCCTTATACCTCAACCACTGGACTGTGCTTGTCAGACAAGGATAAATAGTTCTGAGTGTATGAAAGACATTTCCACACAGCATATGGGTCCAATACTGTGAGTTGCTGGGAACTCTGATCTCCTATTGAAGTCATTCCTGTGTTGCTTCTGTGTTTTTTGTTTAATCATGTCTGTTTCTCGGATTTATCCCCCTCTGGCTAGTCATGCTCATTCTGCCCTTAACACAGTATCTGCAAAAGCACACCTCAAGAAGAGCCAAAATTTAGGAAAAGGACAATCCTTTTAAAAGGACAGGAGCTACGATTGTGACCAGTATATGCTGAATGTGCCAGCCCATTTTCTGATGCAATTGCTAAAGTTGTCATTCACTACCTGGAAAGTGGCATATATGGTTACTTGCATTTTTTGGGAAGTTGCCTAAAAACAATGTTAAGGCTCATTCTGTTATTAGAAAAGGGTTTCATATTGCGTTGTGGAGCAAGTATCAGAAGGGTAGCCATGCTAGTCTATATCCACAAAAACAATGAGAAGTCCTGTGGCATCTTATAGACTAACAGATTTTTTGGAGCATAAGCTTTTTTGGGCAGAGACCCACTTCGTGAGATGCATGTGAAACAATGGAATCTTGGAAATCAGGAATATGAGACAAAATTCTCTGTTTCAGCTGATTGGTATATACACATAAGTGTTCAGATTACTAGGGAACTTTTTGATAACTTTCCCCAATTTAGACACATCCAATTGTCTCCAGCCTATTCATAGCTTGATTTGCAGACTGTTCCCACAACCAGCAACAAGAGCCACTATGCACATCATCTTTCAAAAGCTATCTATCAGTATGAAAGTAAAGGTCAGTATTCTGTCATGCAGATGCAGCTCTTCTTTTCTCTTACACACATTTCTTTCAAGAGCTGCCATATCACTTAGCTCACTGCACTTCCCTGATCTAAGAGAGAAGTGTTTTCTAGTATTGCAATAAAATACCTTTGGGGGCACAACAAATCTTGTAGGAAACAACATTCTTGCGAACCAATACAGGCAAGCTTTTGAGTCCCAATATAATCCCATTTTGGCAGCAACAAAAGATAAAGTTTTCATAATACTGATTTGTCTCTTTCCCCAAAACTCCTATTCTATAGAACTGTCCAAAATATATATGTGAAGGTTTGAAAGGCTGTTCCATCTCTTAATGTCTACTTTGGGTACAACAGTTGACGTTGCAACATTGTATCACTGACTTGCTGTAGAGTCTTTGCTTCCAAATGTGTATAAAGGTGCCTCATTACCAGTTCTGCTTCTTTGTAATGCACACCCAGCTCATTTGTATAGGATGCTATATAAGTCAGTGCAGAGTTCAACTGTGTGTGTTCCTACTAACATAATTCAGTATCCAAACAAAACCCCATTATCATTTTTGCTTCTTCAATATTTGTTGCTGATGTTACTGTTATGTCAGTGGTGGTCTGGCTAACATTTTCAGTGCTCTCAGTGGGGAGTGCAGTTCGCTGTAATTAGACTTATGTGGGGCCCAGACCTTGTCCTGGCCCTCTGCAGAGGGTGAATATCACCTGGAAGAATGTATGTGGACTCCCTGAAATCAGGATCTTTCCAGAGCCTTTACTGGTGTCAGTCCCACCATGTTCTCTTGACACTCATTCTCTGAAAGTTGCCTTTTTGCACACGTATCAGAGAAGTAGCCGAGTTAGTCTGTATCTTCAAAAACAACAAGAAGTCATGTGGCACCTTATAGACGAACAGATATTTTGGAGCATAAACTTTCGTGGGCAGAGACCCGCTTATTCAGCAGGTCTTTGCCCACGAAAGCTTATGCTCCAAAATATCTGTTCATCTATAAGGTGCCAGAGGACTTGTTGTTTTTGCGCACAGGGCTCTTTTACTGCTTCCCAGCACTCATTTACTAAAATCTATCTTGCTGCTTTTGTTGGCTACCATGGGAAATGGACAGCTCAGAGCAGAGACTTGGCCACAAGCAGCCATGAAATTTCTGGGACCACAATAATGAAACTGAAATCATTAGGGGGTTTTGCCTAATTTGCACAGAACTTGTTTCACCACAGTTGGAGCTAAATCAATCGATTCAGAGGAAATACCTTCACTTTGAGAGGACTTGCACTCAGAAAAGTGTACTGTAGTCAAAAAAATTCAACTATTCCTTTGGACTAATGATCTGTTTGTTTTGACATTGTGAAATAATGTTTCAGCAGACAGGCTTTCACCACTGTCTAAGACAAACTGAGCTCTGTGGGGAGGAAACCTGCTAATGATTATATATATTACAGCAGTACCTATAAGCCTTCTCCACTGGGGCACTCGTGTTCACACACACCGTAAGAGACAGACCCTGCCATGAGGAGCTGGCAGTCTAAATATAAGACAGATGAATCAGAGAGAGGAATTGTCATCACCCCCATGTCACAGAGGGGGAACTGAGGCACAGATAAACTAAAAGGTTTACCCAAGGTCACACAAGAAAACTGGACAATCCAAAAGTAGAACTCGGATTGCCTGAGTCCTGGTCCAGTGGTTTAACCATAACACCACAGTTTCTTTGCTTTTTTAACTGTCTTTTTTTTTTAACTTTGAACATTTTAATTCTCCTAAAGGTGGGGCTGAACCCTGCATTGAAATATTCGAGCAACCCAGGCAGAGAGGCATGCGTTTCAGATACAAATGTGAAGGACGATCAGCAGGCAGCATTCCAGGAGAACGTAGTACTGACAGCAATAAGACATATCCTGCTATACAGGTAATACTGTTATCTATAATTATTTTTTATGTCGCACCATTCTGCAGGGGTTCATGGGACTTTATGCAGTGAATAAGTAGCCTGATTCTCCATTCTGTAATCCTGCTTTTTTGTTTGATTTATTTCTCTTTCTCCATTTTAACTTAAGTGGATTAGGTTACAACTAGCATAATAGAGTGGAGAATAAGGTTCCTTTTCTACAAAAGTTACAGTCTAAATTGACAATAGGGTGACAAGCTGGAAAGGAAGGTAATAAGTCAAGTTGATGGAAGGAAGGGATGCAGCATATGCTTACTTGATTACTTGGGTTGTATAGGATTGATCAGGTTTGTTCTTAGCTTTTTTTCTGGGTACTTGCAAAACTGTTTCTTTAACAATTGAAGGGGAGTTAACTAGAGTACATGTTGCAGGTTCTGGAAAGGGTTTTTTGAAGGAGGTTGTCTAGGGTATGGGGTTTGGGAAGGGTATTCCATCTGCTTGGAGTAGCATGAGAGATGTCGCAGAGATGCTTTTTGCAGAGAGAGCGTGGGGTGAGGTGGATTTGGGGGAATGCAGGGATCAGAGAGATACATATGACCAGTGATTTGACAGTAGAGCTATACAGAGCCAGGAAAGCCCCAGTGAGCTGGAAAAGAATGCAGACTCAATAAAGCAGTTGGAAAGTGGAGTGATGTGATCAGAGCATCAGGAGAAGATGATTTGGTAGCTGCTTGATAGATTGATGGTAGTAAGGTAGATGTCAGGAAGTTCAGAGAGAAGACATTCAGAGTAGTCTAGGAAAACATATGGGCAAGTCTTCGAGCAGGAGAGATGAAAAAGAATGAATGGATTTTGGATCCATTGTAAAGAAAGTAGTGGCAGGATTTAGAAACATCCTTAATATGTGGGATGAATGAATGTGTGTTTGTAAGCCTGGGAAATTGTAAGGTAATAAAGTATCTGCTGTGAAGGAGAAGGGAATAGAAGACTTGGAGAGAGAGACAAATTCCAGTTTCATTGGATTGCATATAAATTGGTGGCAGGACCTGTAGGAAGAACTATATCATGGCTTAGGGAGAGGCAGATGTGGGAGTCATCAATAGTTGTGTGCCACAAGATTGTGTCCTTTGGCATCCAGCAAAGAGGAGAAGAGGGGAGGCTGGCTACAGGGAGAGGATGGAGCCTTTAACTCAGACATTGAAGGATCTGTCTGTGAGAGTGAGAGGGCTGTTGTGCCAGCTGTATAAAAGCCTTTGGAGATGAGAGAGAATTGAGAAGAATGGTGTGGACAGTGGTGCTGAAAGCAGCAGAGTGCAACTCCCCGTTGGAGCAGAAGCAGTGCTGTGAGTGGGAAACCTGTCCTTGGAGGTCTGATTGGCAGGAGAACAAACATAGAAAATGCCACCCTCCTCCCCTACTCCATCCATCTTGACTGATTAATGAGCTGGCAGGAAATCCCACCCACTCTGTGTGGTGGTGACTCTCCTGCAGTTGGAGAAGGGACTGTGTGGGCTGCTGGAGAGGGCATGTGCTTCTTCAGGCATGCAGCAGGCCAAGATCTGAGCTCCAGGCTCTTGGTTGGGTCCAGGGCAGTGGTGTTCAACTCATGGGTCGCGACCCCCCCTTGGGGGTCGCAGATGTCTTCTTTGGGGTCATGGCTCCAGAGCCGCATGCAGCTCCGAGCGCTGCCGCAGGTAACTGCTTTTGTGGCTCCGGAGGCTGCTGCTGTTTAAACGGACTTTAGTTTTTTGTTTGTGGCAGCAGGGAGCCCTACAGAAGTCACCCAGCAGGGCAGGGGACCCCGGAGAAAGCTGGCAGAGCAGGGAGCCGCCCACCCTGCACATGCAGGGAGGGGTGACTGAGGCTGCCAGAGCCACGCAGAGGAGGAGGCAGCAGGGGAAGCAGCACGAGAGGGATGGTGGCAGCCATCCAGGAGAGCTACACGTGTGCTCTGAGGCAGATGAAATCTGGAGGTGGGGTGGGTTTGGGGCTGATAGGGCTTAACTGGGGGGTTGTGACACAAGTGCAATAAAATATGGGGGTTGTGGTTCAAAAAAGGTTGTGCACCAGTGGTCCAAGGAGTGGCCTGAGTATATGGCCCTTTGACCCTGCACAGTGCTTCACTTGAGGATTCACCAGAGCCAGGAAGAAAAGAGGCCCCCTGAGGGCTTGAAAGGATAGGTTTGCTGATTAAGGTGATTGCTGCTGTTGCTGAAGCTGTGTGTGTGCTGCCAGTAGCAAGTCAGAGTGATTTGAGTGATTTCCTGCACCCCCAAAGGCTGTGGGTGTGATCTCTACTCCAGTGTTGGGGTGAGAGTTTGGAACTGGTTATCAGCAACAGAAGCCCACCCCTGACCACAGCTGGAAAGGTTGAGAAGGGTTAGGGTAGAGAGGAAGTCCTGGGATTTAGTGAGAACCTGAGGTGGAAGAGGTGAAAATCAGATTACAAGCGTAAAAGAGAGATGTATCGGGGAAGGCAGTCAAAGCAGCAAGAGTTGCTTGCAAGCTCAGGGGTTGGGTGTGAAGTGGAGGTGGGGAAAACAGGTAAATATTTAGAGAGTGGTGGTGGGGATATTCCTAAGGTAGGAGGAGAAGGTGACATATCTGAAGGCTGAGAGAAAAGAACTGGAAGAGAGAAGGTGGGGAGAGATCATGAATGAGGAGGGATTGAAGGAGGTTTGAGAGCATTAGGAAGGGCAGGAAAGGGTTGGTCAAAGGGATCACACAACTGGCTGGAGAGAAAGAATGTACTGAATGCTTCATACTCAGACAGGATGTGTAGCCCAAATCTATAATTATGTTGCATAGTAAGTCCTGTACAGCATCCTGTACTTGGGAAAATAGCCTGTTTCTTCAGCAGAGAGGAATCACCTCTGTAGGAGAGAGAACCATTTTTGGATCAACTACTAGAACTGATCCAACTCCCACTGCAATAACAAACAACTTCCCCTCCATTTTAGCAGCATCTCAACCTTGCTCTTCAGTGGGAGTCTTTGTGTGGCCCTGAAAGAAGAATTGGATGTATTTGTAATGAAAATCAGGCATTGTAATATACCTTGTAATGTGAGGGCAAAAGACACCCCACATAGGCTACATCTGCACTAGTGAGCTTTTCTGTTGACAAAACTCAGAGCATCTACACACAAAATGCATTTTGCTGACAGTCTGTCGACAAAACTCATCCCTTCCGCTGACAGCATTCTGCAGCTCCATGATGAGGAATAATGCCTTTGTCAACAGAAACTGTCAAAAAAAAATAAGCCGTGTATATGCTATGGGGGGCCCTCTTTTGACAGATGGAGCTTCTGATTCACTGGGCAGCCCTGTTTGCTGAGCTACTGGTTGGCTGTTCTATCAAGAGAGAGGCTGAGCAGTCTGGCTGCTCTCTGTTGACAGAGTGGATTGTTCTTTCAATCCACTTTTGTGTGTGGATGTGATCTGTTGACAGAAGTTTTACCAGAAGAGCTCTTCTGACAGTAACTTTTTGCGACAGATTGCTGTAGTGCAGACCTAGCCGTAGAATGCCTGCATGAAGTTTCCACAGCATATTTGGCCCTCTGCACAGGATGTGCTTAGCTCCTGGAGCTTGATCTGCAGTCTGTTGACCCAGCACACATACTTCCCCTGATTTAGCAGAGCATTAATTCAGGCCTATGGAGAGTTCTCTTTGTTGAGATTAGAGAGATGATTTCGCAACAGCATGGAGTAGAAAGAATTAAAATGTAAAAGAAATTAATAGTTTGACATTGACCAATGAATTTCTTAACTACAAACCGCTTGTCATTTAGCCAGGCTGGCTAAAGATGAGGTTTATTTTTCCAGCTACAGGCATAATACTTTCTAGATATGTTTTGTATCTATATTTTGCCATACAAATGGCTGAAATACAAATAAAAATGTAGTGTAATTGTTCCATCTCTGGCTTTCAGTATGAAATGAATGATGATTGGATGAAACATAGCCTCTGAATTTTCAGGAGAAAATTGTTGGGTTTTCATTTCTAGTGCAACAATTAAGACACACTGTATTCCCACTTATACATAGGACCTTGTCAGTAACACTTGTCCACTATCCAAAATGATGCAATTTTTTAGACAGACATGAATTAAAATTTAGCCATATTACTCCTTTTATTTTTGCAGGTTCTCAACTTTGATGGTAAAGTGAAAGTCAGGATTACATTAGTAACAAAGAATGAGCCCTACAAGCCACACCCTCACGACCTGGTTGGAAAAGACTGTAGGGATGGCTACTATGAAGCAGAATTCGGACGAGATCGCAGAGTCCTGTCGTAAGTAGAACTCTTGTGTTAAGTTTTAGACTAAGTATGTCACTGATGTACTGGAGAAGCTCTCAGGGACAACTTTTTGTTAAAATACCAGCACCAGACTGAAAGGACATTTGAAATGATGTCCTTGCCAGAGCTTGAGTTCTTTCGCCTCTGTGGACTATCCCATCCCTGAGAGCGAGATCTAATCCCTGGCACCCTTCAGAATATTTCTGAACAGAACTGTTTTTTTGCCTTTGGAACGTGTTATTTGTTTAATACCTTGGACCTTTTCCATCCTCCTGCCTATTTCTCTCTCTTACTTTTGTTTTTCTTTTCTTTCCTCTACATTCACTGTTTGGCAGTTCCAGAGGGCCACCTTTTGTGGGCTTAACTCCCATCCCTGTCCCACTCAGTACACGAAAATGATCAGCCATGAAATAGGTGATAACATTTAATTTGTCATCATTAAAATCATCGCTCCACAAAAATTAATAGTGTTTAGGAGAGTTGACATCTTTCAAAATAACTGTTTCAGGCTTTCTGTAGGTGTAAGAAGAGAACTCTGCATTGATTAACAATTTGGAAGGTTATCTTTGCAACCACAAGGCCAAGAAACTTACCTTGCCTTTTTTAAATGAACACTTACAATACTAAATGTCATGCAGGTCTGTACCTAAATTAAGTAGGCCAGATGCTTGTGGGACACTGGATTAGAGGATCCCAGCAAAGTTATCTCATCATTCTAAAATATATTGTTGTGTGCATAAGATTTGGGAGAGAAGACTAAACACTGAGGCCCTATCTGTTCAGCATGGACATTAAGGCCCTGAGACTTTTGAAAATCAGGACTTTTCCAGAAAATTACTCAGCCCCTATCTGAAAACAGGCCTTGTTAAACTACCTCCAAAATAACCAGTCACTTGTGAAAATCTTGGCTTGAATTGGTGGAAAGATACATACCATTGATTGTTATTGTAAACAGGCTAGCTAGGGATAAAGATAGAAGTAAGATGATTGAAGGAGAGACAATAGGTGAAAGAGTAGTGGGCTAAGATCTGTGCCTTCTAGGATGCTGTGGAAGAATCCTAGCAGAAAGGAGTCAGTGCTTAGCCATATTCAGCGCTGATGTATGTAGGCATAGCTTCAGTTTAATGGTGCTATTGTGGCTCATTAAGGTGTTATGAACATCTCTACTGTATGCAAGAGTGTTGCTGGTAAACATCTGTGCTGTGTCAGGTCAGAGTAGAACATACTCTAGAAGGTATGGACTTTGGTTGTTTCTCTGGAGAAGAACTTGTAGCTGTGTCAGTTCACTCATTATGGTCTGTAGTGTTGAAATTGATGATTGCTCTTGAAGAAAACAAAATATTTACAAACTACACTCTGCAGAGTCAGGAGGGTGATGAGAAAACAAAGCTAATAAGCCAGGATCCAAAGTGTGAACTGTTACCCCATACATCATCCACTCTGGTGGGGACCTTCTGCAGCCATCAAGGCAGGGACAGGATTTGTCCAAGAGTGACTGTATTGGTGTCCATGTGACTATCTTCGTGTCAAGATTTTTACTGCCCTAGTATGCTATATTGGGTTTCATATATCAGAGAGGTAGCCGAGTTGGACTGTGTCTTCACAAACAGCAAGAAGTCCTGTGGCACCTTATAGACTAACAGACATTTTAGAGCATACGCTTTCGTGGACAAAGACCTGCTTTGTCAGATGCACGCATGGGGGCGGGTTTAAAGAGGGAGTCTCGGTCAAGGGAAGGGCCAGAGTTGACAAACTGAAATGCGATCCAGAGTGACCTAATCATGAGATGGCATTGCATTTTTAAAATCAGAATTCTGTTCAAAACGAGACCTATATCAGTCCTTTAGTGGTGTGCTCGGCAGATGGTGGGTGTGCTGCGAAGTGGAGGCTAATGTGCCTCAGAGCTGTGTGCTGGGAGTGCCGTCCACCGCTCTGTGCACATACCCCGTTGCTTGGTGGGAGAAGTGCATGGGGCAGAGGCTCTGGTGAGCTGGGGATGGCTGGCTCTGAGGGAGTGGTGGGGGAATGGGTTAGAGTGCAGGGGCTGGGGGGTGTCTGGCTCTGGGGAAGTGGGTGAGGGATTGGATTAGTGTGGGGAGCAGGAAGTGCCTGGCTCTGGAGGAGGGGAGGGGGATTGGGTTAGAGCGAGGGGAGGATTGGGTTTTATGTATATGGGGTCTGCCATGAAATTGTAACGAGTGCTGAAGTGTGCCACGTGGTGATAAAGGTTGCTGAGTCCTGCTTTAGTGTAGCTGGGGGAAGGGGAGAAGGACAAGGAAAGAGAGGACTGGATCTCTGTAGAAAGGGAAGGATTCAGCAGTAGAAGGATGGGACTAAGGAACTTATTGGGGGCAGGATGGCCTTGCTAGCAATAGGGCAATACTGGCCCATCACTGAGGGAGACAAATGGCACTGCATGATCAGGAAGTGTCTCAGGAAGTTTCTGGGAATGACTGAAGTAATGAATTTTTGTGGGGTGTCAAAGGGAGGGAATTACCTGTGCTTCTGGAGCAGAACTTGGTGGCACAGCTGACCTCCTGTGTTCTAGTGACATTACAGCATGTTTAGATTTTTACTTCCTACTTCTCCACCCTGCTTTGATGATGTCGTCATGGTTTTTCCATGTGGGAAATAATCAAATTATGGGGACTCCCCCCACCTTCTTTGCTGACTTGTTGTAGTCATATGCAAATGAAGAGGAACTGTAGTTCTTTAAATTTTTCCATAACTAGATGAGATTTCAAACTAACTTTATAGAAATTAATTTCAAAATACTGTTGCAGATTTGCATTTTGTAGTGTGAAACTGGGCCAGATCCTGAGTCAATGTAAATTGAAGTAGCTCCACGGAGGTCAAGGGAGCTATGCCAGTTTACACCAGTTGAGATTCTGGGTCTTCTGTATATTTTAGCATCGCTCATTTACTATATTAGAATTCCAGTGATAACTCTTTTAGTATGAAAAAAATGTTTTCCTGTTTTTAATTTCATGTAAGAATTCTTTCTTTTTGTCATTACCCTTATTTTGGAAAGATAAAACCACCTTTGATAAGAAGGTTATTATTATTATTATTATTGGTGGTATTGCCTTCTTTATTTCCTGTGCAGTTTGTTAACAAGACATACAGTTTGGTTCTTTATAGAGTGGATTAAAATTCAGCTTTTGAATATCTCTCAGTGATAAAGCAACACAGTCTTTGTAGTGTTTAATTACTTTGTTACATGTGCTCTAGTTTTCAGAATTTGGGCATTCAGTGTGTTAAAAAGAGAGACCTGAAAGAATCAATCTATTCACGAATTGCAAGGAAGATCAATCCATTTAGTGGTGAGTAGCTTTTAATAAACAGTTTGAAATGCATGTTAAAGAACTTGGACACCAATTAAATTTGCAAGCCCTTTCTATTGTAATGCCTTTGCACTTTCAGTGGAGATGTATTGTAAAATCTCTTTCCTTTTAGCTTCTTTATTTTTGTCCTCCTTCCTCAGTCTCATCCTGTGATGATCCCATTCAGTAGATTGCTAGCAGAAACATCCTGGCAGAGCCATCCTATCCATAGGACAAGGTGGGATGGCAACCCCAGGCCCTGTGTGTTTAGGGGCCTCGCGATGGCTGCCACAACCATCCTGTGGACAGGAGGGGGCAGAATTATGTGGGGTTGGGAGTGAGCGATGGGGACAATTGGTGACAGCACCCCTCCATCCTGCCCAACATTCACCACACAGAGCAAGCAGGAGCCTGCTCCACTTTGCTCTGCCACAGCCTTCCAGCCTGCTGAGTCCCACTTTTCTGCAGGCAGCTAGGAGGCCTCTGTTCCCAGCTGCCTGTAAAAAAGTGGGGCTCAGCAGGCCAGAAGAGCATGGTGGAGTGCTGCTTGGTGAGTGTGGGGAAGGGGGAGGCAGGTTGAGGTGGAGCCCCCCCCCCCCCCCCCCAAAAAAAAAAAAAAAAATCTGGCTATTGCTGCCATCCACCACACACCTCTGGCCCCAGATAATCCCTGATCTAGCTGGTCAGGGAGGGTGCAGGGTGGGAGTGTGGAAGGGACAGGCAGGGAAAGGTTGCCCAGAGCCTCAGGCCTGCAGCTCTGGGGTGGTGGTGTCCTGCCCCTTTGTCCCCCTCAGGATGGCCCTGCATCCTGGTCTCCTTTGCCAGATAGCAAAGGCAAAGGTCATAGATTGAGGGCATTGGGCTGCAGGAGAAAATGTCCTCAAGAGATCCTCCACGTGTCCCATGAGTGAGGCTATAAAACTCTGCCAGCCGCGGGAGGTAATTTTGTTTAGCATCATTACCAACGCTTTCATTGCTTACTGGGCTCTTAAAAGGCATTCAGGAGTAAATTACAACTAAAGAACAGCACTGAACACTGAGATCCAGGACTGGTAGTTGTAAACAAACATACGGGACCACAGGAAACTCGGCCACACCCATGATAAGTGGATGTCCAGCTAACTAAAATTATGCCAGATTACGGATGTTGCTGGATGAGAGAGTGCTGGACTAGAGAGGTTCAACCTGTACTAGCACTCTCCTATTGACACATCGTATTTATGAAAGGCTCTATAGCTGAACTGTGGAAGGCTAATATGACAAGGAAGATGTTAAAATCAGTTATTCCAGGACTCCTTGAAAAATAACCGTGTGTGGCAAATTTGAAGAGTATACCTCGACCAAGTTTCCTAATAATGTCTTTGTTTTTCTACTGCTGTTTTCAGAAGTTATTTGGGTTTAATGGGTTACTTGCTTGCTGCTTGATCCCATAGTAAAAGCACAAGGATGTGTTTGATATCAGAATCCATTCCCATGGCCTTTTGTAATCTCACAAATCTAACATCTTTACTGGCTCAAATAGATGGCAATAAGGACTTCTAACGGGATCCCTCACAACTTCATCCACATGAACAATATTTAGAAGGTGCATTCATCAGGCTCAGACAGTTTGAAACAGGGTGATGAAAAATGCATTATTTAACAATAAAAGTGTTACAGAAATTGAAATTACATGTTCATATTTATATGTTTCATTTTTCTTTCCATTTTCTCATTGTAAATTGCTAGAGTATACTTCTTGCTTTGATTAATTTCCTCTGGTAGAAAAATTAATATAGTCACATACAGACTTTATATTAAGAATTTTCACATATTAAAATGACCATCCTGTGTTCTAAAAGCACACCTGTGGCCTCTTTAATATCCTCCCTACATAAACAGGACAAACAGAAACACAAAACTGATAAACAAGTAACCTGTTCTGTATTTGTAGCTATTACCACTTTCTCATCCATTGAACTTTCCATGAGTCAAAAAAAATTTAAATGCTCTTGAAAAATCCCAAATTTGGTGTGTAATTATGGATTTAAATGCCTAACTTTAAGCTTTTTTAAAAAAAAAAAATCTGTCATGTTTCAAAATTACTGAGACTTTCAGGATATTATTAACATTAAAGGAATTTTGTTGTGAAGTGACAAAACCTTTGTGTCACTCAGAATTTTCATTAAAAATAAGTGGTGGCTACAATATCTTAACTCATTACTGTATTTTGTTCACCAGTTAGGTCTGATTTCTGACAGATTACTGGTCTGTGCTACTGTTGATTTAGCAGACACAGGTTTAACACTGATTTTGAGTTATATTAGCAAATCTTGTTTGGATTAGTTCAGTTTTTCTTTGTTTTGCACCTTTGTCCATGCACCTTTGCATCCTCATTGATTGGTTATTATGGCATTTTAGGAACTTCCACGTTTTGCATTTAAGCTGACAAGGCCTAATTATCACAACTGGACAACAATCAAGTTATAACTTTGCAATGAAGATAAACCCTGTATGTATGATGAAGGATTTGGGGAAAAAAGCTTTCTCAGCACAGTTTCCCAGAGGATTGGCACTGTTAGCTAGAGAGATGCCAATCCCCGAACCCCAACACTGACAGAGTCCAGTGAGAGAAACCCAGAGTGTTGCACACTCTTGGCTGCTGGGCTATGACATATGCATGGGTTCCCCCCAACCCAACCCTAGAATTTGGCAAATGCATGCTGCTAAGAGCCCCCATTCACTTGTAATGGCTTAGCCTGGTAAGAAGTTGATCAGGCTTAAGAACCACTTCCTTCCACTATTACTAAATTCAGCTTCCGAGTCCTCCCCAGTTTCCCCTTTGTTCTGCCTCTCTTGACTCCCCGCCACCGCCCCAGTCCTTCATGTCTTCTCTCACAGATGATCCCTCAATCATTTCACAGTAGTCACTCTCTCCACAACGCCCACTCCCGCCCGCACATGTCACATTCTTAAACTCGCCCACACACGACCGTCATGTTCCCCTCCCACACACCCCCGTCACACTCTCCACAACTTCCCTTATCAGCCCATCTGCCAGTCACACGTCTAAGACCCCTTCCCCCTCCACCTCACACTCCAACTCCTCTTACTTTCGTACCCTAGCTGCACTCTGAGACCACCTCTTCTGCACTACCCCCTCACTGCCACACCTCCTCTGCTGCTCAGGCTATTCTATACTAAAGCTTACTACCGTCACAGAATAAACACAGTTCTCTCTCTAAGAGGGAACTTTCAGACATTTTTATGAGGTGCAAAACAACAGAAGTCTCTACAGTAGATATTTCAAGGAAGAGGACTTCAAAAAATAACACCAAGCTATCAGCCTAGCGTCTCAAACTGAAGAACGTGCACTGAATGGAAACCTACTAGTTTGTTTGATTAGCACTCGATAAACCCACTGCGATAAGCCAGACACAGTCACACAATTATCAAAACAAAAAAGCGGTCAAGTAGCGCTTTAAAGACTAACAAAATAATTTATTAGGTGAGCTTTCGTGAGACAGACCCACTACTTCAGACCATAGCCATACCAGAACAGACTCAATATTTAAGGCACAGAGAACCAAAAAGGGTAACTGATTTTAATAACCTTGACTGCTGTTTTTGGTTCTCTGTGCCTCAAATTTTGAGTCTGTTCTAGTATGGCTATGGTCTGAAGAAGTGGGTCTGTCCCATGAAAGCTCACCTAATAAATTATTTTGCTAGTCTTTAAAGCGCTACTTGACTGCTTTTTTGTTTTGATAGTATATAGGCTAGCATGTCTTCTCTGTTACTATTCACCCAATTATATTTGCTTGAAGAAACCCTTGATTCCTTCATCCTCCATTTATATCCACCTTCCTGTTTAATCTTACACTGAAACTGGTACTTTTGTCTAAAGTGAAAGCGTTGCAAATTATTTGAAGTAACCTTTCCACTGCCTCAACTATAAAAATTAGAAGATTCTTTTTTGTTGCTAAAAGGGAGGCTACGTTCGAAAGAGATCAGCTTCATTTAACTGCTGCAGGTTAATTTCTCTTGGAGATGGGTCTTCAGTTACAGTTTTTAGGTTAGATTGAAAGGAAGAAGAGAAGCTTGTTTAGACAATGGTGTCTTTACAGACAGTGACTCAAGTGTTCTCATTTCCATTCTAATTCTGTCCCTGACTTGTGTGTGACCTTACAGCTCCTGTAGGCCTCAGATTCCTCATTTGTAAAATGCTTCTCTACCTTTTGAAATGCTTTAAAGTGTGTGGAGTAGGGGCAGACTTAGTAACTGCTATTAATTTGAGTTTTTACTGGCTAGTTGGCTTCCTATACGCTTTATGGTGATGTGCACTACACAAAATCATGGTGATGGGAGAGATGTTTCTTCCACAGATTTGCTGTAGCAAAATCCCGTTGAAAGTGTATATCTCCAGATTCTGCCTTCAGACATGTGAGGTTCCCCTGTTCCACGGAGTCATTTGTCTTTTAACTTCACACTAGCCCACCAGGGATATAAAATCCTCCATTCAGCCCCCTGCACCATTGTGCAGGACCTACATAGACACCTGGTGGGGGGGGGGGAGCAAGAACTGCATGCCAGATATTCTGCTCTAGCAGGAGAGGCGCAAGAAGCATCCTACTCCCCATTTCGCACCAGACCTGGGGTCGAGGGATGGAGTAAGTGGAATCTGGTAGTGTGCAAAGGCACTATAAAGCTCACCCTGCTCCAAAAGAGTTTTGGAGGAATTGTGTCTCAGAGACATCTCTTTGAGTCAGAGTCTTTCAGATGCTGCTCCCAAGGCAGTGTGCCTACATGCCATCCCTTACATAGGGCTGAGCCCAAAGTCTGTATGCGCTGGCTGCGTACATGAGCAGTCAGAATGTACCCAGTTATCGGTGGCGATGTGTGTGGCCTAGTGAGTGAAATACAGTTTTTAATTGTTAGGGCAGTAGTCGTAGTTTTATTTGTTAGAGAGGGGGTTAATTCTGTTCCTCAATATGTTCACACAGCCAATGTTGCCTGTAATTTTTCCATCCATGTGCAGAATAAATGCTATGTGCACTGAGGCATGTGCAAAGGTGCACCACCAGTAGAAACAAAAACAACTAGCTGTGGGAGCTCTGCTAATCAGCTGGATGGCATTTGAATCTCTCCAACGTGTCCTCACAAGTGCAAGCTTACAGGGAACACTGCACCCAATTCTGTTGCGAGTTACCAAGGGCACAGCATGTCTCTTGGTCGATTAAGCTGATGTTCTGCATGTAGACCTTTCTGTACACTTTGCCTGCCGCAAAATCAAAATGAGGCCTTTTGGCAGCTGGGCATTTTTGCCTCAGAAGTTTCCATGCACAGTAAGGTTAGATGCTGAGTTGCCTGCCCATCAGTTCTAGAGTGAGTGTCTTCTACAAGTCAAGTTGATGATATTGCTTGGGAAGGGAGGAAGCAGCCTGCTATTAATCAGGTATGGTGACTTCTAACAAACTGCACATGCATCATCTATAGGTCTTTTCAGTATTCCAAATAAACTTTCCCTTTCCCTATACAATCTCATCATGAGAACTTCAGAGTTTAATCCCATCATAACTTCATCTGATAGTGCATTGGCATTTTTGGCAGCTTTAGGACGTCCGCATTACTGCTTAGGTGCTGTAACAGGGTAAGGGGGAAAGGCAGCTTTTGCCTCAGCCTCTGCTAGGAGGAGAAGGGAAAGAGCTGATTAAATGCCCAGGTGGAAGAAGCAGGGAGGGACTGCCGTTAATCAAGGAGGGAGAGCTGATTGGCACAGTGGGTGTGCTGGCAGGGCATTTAAAAAGCTGTCCCAGTCAGGGAAGTTGGGGACAGGTGAGAGAGGAGATGAATGAGGTAGGGAAGCTGTGGAGAGTGAGACAAGAAGTGATAAGACAGATAAAGAGATGGGAACGTTTGCAAGGGTGGTGGGGGAGGGAATAGCTCCACAGAAGAGTGCCTGGGCTCCCCTCCCCTGGTGAGGCTGAAAGCCCTGACTGTGGCTAGGTAGTAAGGGACTGACCAACCAGCCCGGATGGACAGACAGGTGGGTGCAGCCTAAACCTTCCAACCAAAGGGAGAGGCGTGGGATCCTGGCAGGACACAGGGGTACCTTGCCACTGTTCACAAAACTTGTGTCGCTCATTTGTGCAGCAAAATTATACCCATGAGCAACATATGCTTTACCAGAATAACTGGTAGTGTGAACAGTGCTGTCAGCTGGAGAGCTGCTACTGCCTCTCCTTGAGGAGATTTTATGATGTCAGTGGGAGAGCACTCTCCCATCAGCATAGAGCAAGTGCATGAACAGTCTTACAGCTGTGCATTTGCATTGGTTCAGTTGTGCTGCTGTAAGCACACTAGGATAGATATAGCCTAAGTGTATTAGCAAAAAGAAGGCTTGATTTTACCAGTGGATTGGTTCAGTATGTAATTTTACTAATGGGTTTGTGCCAGGAACCTGGAATTACATAGGGATGAATCGGACCCAGAATTTCGGCAGTGTAATTTAACAAGCAAATAAAATGGAATATCCAGAAATGCATAATTCCATGGAGCACTACTAATGGGTTGCATTTCTAGTCAGAGAGTGGGAAGAACATTCCTTTCTATCTGCTTATCTTGCCCCCATCACCATATAATCTGGGCTTCTCACCCAAGTGAACAGCAACGAAGGGTCCTGTGGCACCTTATAGACTAACAGAAAAGTTTTGAGCGTGAGCTTTCGTGAGCACAGACTCACTTCATCAGATGCTGGTCTTGGAAATCTGCAGAGCCAGGTATAAATAAGCCAGAGCAAGGGTGGGGATAACAAGGTTAGCTCAGTCAGCAAGGGCGAGGCTTACAACCAGCAGTTGATCTGCAGGTGTGAACACCAAGGGAGGGGAAGCTGCTTTTGTATTTAGCCAGCCATTCGCAGCAAATACAAAAGCAGCTTCCCCTCCCTTGGTGTTCACACCTGCAGATCAACTGCTGGTAGTAAGCCTCACCCTTGCTGAGTGAGCTAACCTTGTTATCCCAACCCTTGTTCTGGCTTATTTATACCTGGCCCTACAGATTTCCAAGACCAGCATCTGATGAAGTGAGTCTGTGCTCACAAAAGCTCATGCTCAAAACTTTTCTGTTAGTCTATAAGGTGCCACAGGACCCTTCGTTGCTGTTACAGATCCAGACTAACACGGCTACCCCTCTGATACTTGTCACCCAAGTGAGTAGATTTATCTTAGCAGTACCCTTGTGAAGTAACAAAGTAGTCCTCCATTTAAGGATGGGGACTGAGACACAGAAGGATTAGGTTGGGATCTTCAAGGGGACATTCCAGGGTAATTACATGGATTTATCTAAGGTCATTCAGGGTGTCTTTCAGCAGACCGGACACTGAACCCAGGACCCATATGTGCCAGACCAGGTCTTCACTACAAAGTTTTTTCAGCATGGCTTTGTCAGTGAGGGGTATAAAAATCATTTCCTTCACCCCAGTCAACATAGTTCTGTCATCAAAAGCCTCAGTGTAGACCCAACTGTGCAGACAAGATCTGTCTGGCTATGTCTACACTAGACATAGCAGTCAACCTCTGAGAGACAATTTTAGCTACGCCAACTGCGTAGCTAAAATAGACTTATCAGCAGGTGACTCCTAAGGCTGTCCTCATGGAAGTAGGTTGATGGGAGTGTTTCTCCCATGGACCTTCCTTAATCCTTACCATTTGCAAGGAGTCCCAGGGTTGACATTGACCCCATAAAGTGCCGTTTCATGCATGCGTGAAACAAAACCATGGAAGAGAGACTCTGAGCAGATTGATTTTCCGTGCTAGTGTGGAAATGGGCTATGTGTAGCTAGTACTGTTTGGGGATGGATGGTGGTACTATGCTGATAGAAGAACTTAGGCTGTATCTCTAGTGGATGCTCTGCAAGTTTAGCTGTATCGACAAAGCATTAGAATTTAGACAAGGCCTCAGGGTATGCCCCCAGTTTAAACTGCAGGTTCAACTTTGAGCTCAGGAGACATATTCCCACTAGCTCTGACTTAACTTGCTCACTGAAAATAGTGTCTGTGGCTGCGGGGTGGGGTAGTTGCCCTGAGTATGTACCCATCTGAGACCATAGGTATAGGTACTCAAGGTGGCTAGTCCTTCCTGCCTCTGAGTCTGTCCTCTGTTTTCAGCATGCTAGCTCACTCAAAGTGTGCATGGGTGTGTTTCCTTCCACAGCTGAAAGAGTAGACCTAGTCAAAGTCACACAACCGTTTTCCTCCTCTTCCTTTCCATCCATGGCAGAAGAACTCCTAGGGGATAACTGTGCTACTGTTGCCTATGTAGAGCTTTCCCTTAACCACCCAAATAATTTTTTGTAGGAAATTATTCCATAAAACTTGCTTTTTGGATGGTCAAGCAGAAAGCAATAGCCAGGAGTGTGACTTTTTTTCTTCATCTGTTTGGCAAAGAAATTGCAACCATTCCCCTCAGAAATAAACCTTACCACAGAGATCCACAGCTTTGGATCGCCTCCAGACTTGGCTACTCCCGTGTGTTCTACAGTGGGGCTACATCTGAAGGCCACCTAGAAACTTGAGTTTAGACAGAGTTTAGCTGCCTGCTTAGGGACTGTTAGCGCAAAAACTAGAATTTTTTTTAATGTCAGATTTATTGATGAGCAGTTAATTTGCAATAATTGAGCTAGGTAGTGTATTTGTAAAGCTCCCAGGTGTGTGTTTCAAGTCATAAACAAGTTTTAATTCATCAGAAGGGGCAGTCTACACTTACACATGACAGCAGCACAGCAATGCACAGTGTAGCCACTGGAGGGGCTTTGCATTGGTGTAGTTAATCCACCTCCCCAGAAGAGGCTAGCTAGCGTGATGGAAGAATTCTAGTGCTCTCTCCACAAGTGGTTAGTTCAGCATAACCCATTGCTCAGGATTGCTGATATTTCACACCCCAAGCAATGTAGCTGGGTTGACTTCACTTTCAAGTGTAGATCTGGGTTTAATCTGCTCCTGTTGTTTCATCTGACTTTCCCCACTCCAACAAATCCCTGGAAGTTCTTGGATTAGATCTTAAAGAGCACTCAGCGTTTGTCCACTGTCAAATGCTTCTGGAAAAGCTGCCCGCTAAGGTGGAGACTTATTGCAGTATTTAGATTGGAAATACACTTCAGCCTCTTTAATCTGGCGATTTTGGGAAATAGGCTATGCCATATTATGGAATTTCCCAGGCCATGGGTGTTCATGTATACTTTTTGTTTTGAAGGTGAAAATAAAAAACATTTTGCAGAACACTGAATTTCTATTTCATATGTAACATAGACTGCATGCATACTGAGGCTGGGAGGGAGGCAGGGCACAGGAGCAGGTGAGGGTGTCGGGTCCAGGAGGGGTGTAGAAGCACACTGGGAGTGCAGGGTCTGGGTATGAGGGGGACGGGACACTTATTTGGCTCTGTGCCCCTCCACCACAATGGGAGCAGCTGGGGCAAAGTCTCTGGACAAGCACTTCAATATGTTGCTGTTCCCCCGGCTGGGGGAAAATGGAGCAGTAGCACACAGAGCTGCTTCCTCCTCCTCCTCCCCCTTGCCAGGGTTGGAACCATGGTGATTCCAGGCACAGGATGTGGGATACCCAGATTACAGAGGTTCAAGTGTAGTGATTTGTAAATTGTTCTGTGAAGATCTGTTCCTTTTTAATAGTCTACCTACCACCTTTTCAAGTTGAGGGTTCCATGTGCCTATTTGCTCTTCCCAGGTAGCATCATTTTCCATCTTCCTCTTAAAAATGGGATGGACGTTTGGAGGAACTAGTTATCACTCCAGTTGCACTATAGAGGTGGCATTTAGGGCTCTCTGCTGAAGTCAAAGGCTTTGGAAACTGTTGTAGTTCCTTGTGAGTTTCCACCCTGGCTGAATGGATGCAGAAGTAGAGAGCTATTACAGTTTTTATTATTTCTGACACAGATAAATAAGAATCTGTTTACCGCAGTTACAACAAAGCATCTCATGAAACAGTGTTAAACAGCACTGAATTGACAAATTAATAGAAAAATCATTTATTAATGATTGTAGCTTCTTGTGGCTAATTGGTCATGAGCAACTAACCATTTTCAATGTTGTGACCTCTCAGAATTTTATGGCAAGACTCAGGATAGTTGATGTGTATTTTTTAAATCCCCAGTGCCAGGAATATAGTGATAGATGAGAATCTCTCTCATTTAAAAATGGAAACTACATTTCTTGCCCATATGATTGTAGACAAAAGCTTGACCCTAAACCCAGAAGGCAGATTAAACAAAAACCCTCCAATCTCACAATGTGTAAGACCGTTCCAAGATAGCTGAATATTTGGGCTTAGTAATGCTGCATTTTCATTAATTTATTTATTTAAAATTAAAAGCTGAATAGCTTTTTCCCTTGTAGATTGTGAGCTGTTCTTGACAAGAGTTTGAATGGCATTGGTTGATTTTGTTTGTATATAGGTCACATGATTTTTTATTTTATTAATACATGAGTAACTCTTATAAACAGGTTTCTGGGGCAAATTAATTTTATTAATTCAAAATTTGCTTTCTATCAATATTCTCAAAGCTACTGAAAATTCACTGTTTTCACAGTCATTCGTTCCTGTGCATCTGTAATAGAATAGTTACAGAAAATGAATTCTGAAGGGCTGTGAATGCAGCTGCAGTGAGACCAGATTTTCACTAGACTGTCAAAGGAAATTTGCTATGATGTTGTGCCAGGCCTAGCTGTTAAACTCCTTGGTGTAGTTCCTGTAAGGGAGTATAAGGTGTGGTGCCATTTACACACAGTTTGAAAGCAAGAAGTAATAGTGGATGAACTGAAGAAAAAAAAATTACTTTCTTTGATAAACTTTAAAGTTGTGCATAAGCTTTTCTTTCCATATCTGGCTCCACAGCCCTCTGCTTTCTGAGCATTTCATGTAAGTACTCCCACTGACTACTTCAGTGGGACCATGTGTGTGAGGAGCTCACAGTTGGATCAGGTATGTTTTTATCCTGTCCGCTACATTTTAAAATGTTCAGATATTTGGGATGGATTCTCAGCTGAGTTCCCTCAAAACAGAAGTTAAAGTAGCCACAGCAAAGTATATCAGATGAGTATATGGTTTTTCATGTAGTCGCATTCATTTTTAAAATAGTCTTTACTTAGAGCTTGACCTTACCTCTGTTGATGCCGTGAGAAAACAGAAATGGACTTCAGTGGAAGCAGGATCAGGCCCTTAATTCCTGCTCAGATCAAAAATGTTTCATTTTATTTGGGTTGTTGCTTTCCTCAAAATGTGAATGCTGTTCCTGCTGATGTTAACAAGAGCTGTGTGTTTTTACGTAGGGATGCAGCTTGGCCCATGGATTTTGTTTTTTTTATTTTTAAATATCTCATCACAAGATGGCTTTAAAGCCAAAAAAAAAAAAAAAAAGCTACAGTGAATTCTATTCATCTGATAAGAAGTGAAATTTAAAAATAGACAAGAGGAATGAGTCTTAACTGAATGCTTCCTCTTTCAAATGGCAGGGTTTTTTTAAAATGTGAAGCTACTTTTAAGAATATGGGAAATAAAATACTGATGACTCCAGTAAAAACTGTAACAGAGAGGTAGATGTGTTAATCTGTACTCCAAAAACAAAGCAGCAGATTTCGTTAGTCTTTAAAGTGCTACAGTAAAAATTGGTCTTCAAATGGACGTAATATTTTAGCATCATTAACTCACTGTACCCTTTCTGTAAATCAAAGTAATGAGCAGCTTGGTCAAGTGGACTGGTTATGGTAAAGTGAAAGTTTGAAAGTTCATATATGTCTTGGGAAAATATATGATTTGAAACCTACTATTAGCATATAAATTCTCAGATAATTTCTGATACAGTTTTGGAACTCTGGAGATTCTGTAGGTGCTACTTTTGCAACTTCTTGTGCATGGGGAAACTGGTGCACCTGTGCAAACCCACAGTGCGTGATTGTGGCCTTAGTTTGTAGTAGAGAATGCTGTTCCACAGCTGTGAATTGCAGCTTTGAGGTGGTGCGGTATCAGAAACCAGATCCAGATTTCATGCTTGGTTCCACATATCTTCAGTGAGCTAAACCACAGCAAATCCCAATACCCTCAAATCCATTGCGAGTACTGTGTAATCTGGATAAAGCCCTTACAGTAGTAATTTATGATCCAGGAGCTACAGAAATGAACCCCGTCAATCCCTATGCTCAGGGTCTGGGTTTTACCAAAGGCTAGTGCTGAAACACCAGCTCAAGTCCTTGAATTTGACTGCTAATGAGATATCATTGCTTAACTGCCCCTAGTTGTGGGGGAGTGGATGAGGTACCAGAGACACTGGGAGTTGAATGGTGTGTGACACCTCAGCTAGTATGCCATTCCCCAAGATGCAGAGGAGAAAAAATTAAAACATTTCTATCAGTTACTTAATAGCAAAAGATGACTGAGCTGCATCTGCCTGGCCTGAGCTAGCTTGAGTAGCCATCTGTCCACCAGAGAAGAGGCTTTGGGCACAGAGGTCCTATCTGTGTGAAACACAGGGTTGCCAAACCTCCAGTATTGTTCTGGAGTCCCGGAAGTTAAAGATTATGTCCTGTGATTAAACTTCCAGGAACGTGTTCAACCAGAATTAGCAACCCTAGCAACACAGTGCACCAACCCAGGAGAAAACTGTCCTCAGGCCTGATTCTAGCAGTAGAAAGAAGTCAATATTTATTCCCAACATGTTTGGTGCTGGTTTGTTTCTAGCAGAATTTACTGTAGAGGACAGCAAAGCAGTGATAAGGATAAGCCCTACAGGCAGCACGCTGCTCTCCAAGAGCCATACCTGCCCCACTGCAGATTCTCCCAAGCACACAAATTTGGCAGTGTTTTCCCTGTGGGTCTCTGAGCTCTGCAGGCAAGGGGGGCTGTGCTTTCTGTGGTGCTCAGAGCCCACAATATCATCTCATGAAGGTAGCATTTGGCAGAAGCTCAGCAAAATGTACCTCTATGTTTCTGTATCCTCTTGCCTACTCCTATTGGTTTGACCTTGGGGAGAGATCAACTCAGCATGGACTTAGAGTCTGCATTAACCAGCTAGTCAAATTGTATTGCAGGGATCCCTCTACAGAGGCCCAGCTGCGTCACCTCTATAGCAGCCCTAGGTAGAGTGAGGACAAGTTGAGGGTGGTGTTGGAGGAGGAAGGTCAGGATTTTGCATGACTTGGGGTGAACCTGCATTGAAGACATTGTGCTTGTGGAAAGCCCCACGAGCTGTTGAAGCAGTTAGCAATGGAGCTCAGCCCTGAGGACTGCTCTTGTCATGTATACTGTCTGCAGCCGGGGTAGGCAAGATACAGCCCATGAGCCAGATTCAGCCCTTCAAGCCATTTAATCTGGCCTGTGGCTGGCCCTGAAGGCTGCAGAGTGGGGAGAGCTTGGGGTGCTGCCTCTGCCCCCCAACAAACACTATAGGGGCTCATCTGCATACTTGGCTTAATCTAATTCTTGACACCCCCCCCATCCCTCCACTCTCTGATTTGCTCACCTTGATTATCTTTTTCTTATTTGTCCTCCTTGCTTACTGTTTTTGGTTCTCTGTGCCTTAAATATTGAGTTCTGGTCTGGATATGGTCTGAAGAAGTGGGTCTGTCCCACGAAAGCTCACCTAATAAACTATTTTGCTAGTCTTTAAAGTGCTACTCGACTGCTTTTTGTTTTGATAGTGTATAGACTAGCATGGCTTCCTCTCTGTTACTCTTCAGCTCCCATTGGGTAGTTTCATATACTGTCTCTGCCCGCAGCATAATTTCTCAGCTCCCATGGGCTGGTTTCTGGCCAACAGAAGCCAAGAGATTTCACTGGGGGTGGGGGACAGAGCACAAAACAGGCCAGTGGGAGCTGAGAGATTTTGCTGGGGACGGGTAGTGTGGCTCAGTTTCTCAGCTCCCATTGACCAGTGTCTGGCCAAGGGGAGCTAAGAGATCTCGCTGGGGTGAGAGCAGTGTGTAAAGGCCTGTCCCCAGCCCGGCACAGAGAGACACATGGAACAGCCAGTGGGCTGGGGCTGCTGGCGGGCAGAGAAGCGTGCCTGAGAGTGCTGCTGGCCAGAAGCTGCTTAGTTAGGTGCCGTCTGGACAGAGCCTGCATCTTGCCCTGCAGCCCAACTCCCTTCCAGACCCTACAATGTTCTCCTGGGCAAGAATCCCTTCCTGTACCCATATGCTGCCTGTCATAGGCTGTACCCCATACCCACCCCCCCAGATCACAACCCCTTCTGCTACCAAACTCAGACTCCCCACAGCCTGTCCTGCACCCAAGTCATGTATCCCAAGCTCCCTTTTGCACCCAACTTCCTTCACAGACCCCACACCTAATCCATAGAAAAGCGTGGGTCTTGATCACTTAACAAAATCTTGGAGTGCCCCCCTCCACCCCCAATCTACAGGGTAGGTTGCAGGAGTGGTTCTAGCAGGTCAGGTGTCTGTACAGATCCTTGCATCAGCCAGAGTAGCACCAATTCTTGTCACCTCTGAATAGAGTCTCAAAACAAAAAAGCAGTCAAGTAGCACTTCAAAGACTAACAAAATAGTTTATTAGGCGATGAGCTTTCGTGGGACAGACCCACTTCTTCAGACCATAGCCAGACCATATGGGGTTCCTCATACCAAACGCGTTCCTCTACATTTTTTATTTGCAAGGGTGATCTGAATATCTCAGTCCCCCCAGATCTCAAATTTTATGGCTATGGTCTGAAGAAGTGGGTCTGTCCCACGAAAGCTCATCACCTAATAAACCATTTTGTTAGTCTTTGAAGTGCTACTTGACTGCTTTTTTGTTTTGATAGTATATAGACTAGCACGGCTCCCTCTCTGTTACTGAACAGAGGGGTGTGAACTGCCTCTCATCTGTTCCTGACCCAGCTCTCAGTCCCTATTTCTAGTTAAGGGCAGCTGGGCAGGGAGTGCCAATGTTGTGTGAGCCGTTGCAAGTTTGAGCACAGAAATTTTAGATTACAGGGTGAAATGGTACCTGGTACAAAACCTGCTTCACAAAGACCCTGTTTTGTTGAATGAGCAAGTCTCATACAAATCTGTATTATGTTCTGAAATTTGACCTTAGATTGTGTGATAAATTAGCTGGCCCGATCCTGCACTCTTTACACTGGTAAAATTCTGCCATGAGGGGACCTGCCCATGTAAGATCACCAGGTTTGGATCCAACATTTTTAAAACCGTTAAAATGGCTGATTTTTAACTTTCAGAGCCTGATGCATTTATAGATTTATATCCCTATTTAAAATTGCAGTATCAGTGTTTGAAGTGAAAAAAAAATCAAATTTATTTTTAAAATTTGAGATCTGGGGGGACTGAGATATTCAAATCACCTTGGCAAATAAAAAATGCAGAGGAACCCCTTTTGAATTTGCTGCATGTACTATTTCAAGAATACCAAAAAGGGGAAAGAAAAATGTCACCAGAGTGGGTGGTGTCACCTCCTACTCTTTGTGGGGGTGGACACCAAAATGGTAATGTAAGCATTTGACATTTATCTGTACTGAGTGGTCATTGGGGTTTTGGGTTTTTTTGGGGTCCAAGCATATTTCAAGCTTCACTCTTGACATCCCTGGTACTGAGGTGTTAATGAATTTTGCAGGAGGGTTTTGGAGAATGGGAGAACTGGAAGAATTATCATGGCTTGCTCGTGTTGCTGGCACTTGGTTTGTGATTCTTTCAATGGCTAAATGAGTCCATAAAATCACTCACCAGCTAACAATAGATTTGGAAGAGAGAAAAGTTTCTGTTTAACAGGACCTTCCAGTCTAATAAGTGAAATCAGATTTTCTTTCTTTTCTGAGGTATTGTTAAAAACAGCAGATAATTTAATTATGAACTTTAAAATGAATATTGTCAAATTGAGAGAACTTTTTTTCCTTGCATCTAAATTTTACTGTAAGCTAACAATATATGAGGTATTTAACAGAAAACATCAGAAGTAGGGTATAGTTGTTTGAAACTAAAAGGCTAGGCATGGTTTATATGTTTTAGTTTACACTGGGGAAAAGTATATGAACAAAATTCCCTACAACAGGGGTCTGGAACCTGCAGATCTGGAGCCATGTGTGGCTCTTTAAGGATTTCTTTGTGTCTCCCAATGCTATAATTGCAATGTTTAAAAAATAGACAGTTCTGATTATTTTCAATAAATGGTGAATGTTCTACAGTAAACATGGATCGCATTACAAATCAATTTGTGCACACTGTTCTTAAAATGGGGATTACAAAAAGTATGGTTTAACGTTATTTGCTAAGGACTGTCTTGTATTGACATGCACTGTGGCTTTTGAATTATTGAGTTTTTTACCAAATTAAAAAAAAAAACAAAACAAACAACCCTCTTCTTCCTATTATAGTTGCTGACCTCTGCCCTACAGGAATTAACTTGTTGTGTCACCTCAAGATACCATCATGTGACACCAGTATTTACTGTTCCCAAAGATACTGAATTGACATAACCCTCAAATGTACATCGTCTTGTTTTCCAGTTAAAATGTGGTTCCCAGTAATTGTACCTGTCGGGGGGAGGGGGCAGGGGGAGGCGATTTTATTTTATTTTATTTTATTTTAAATAGCAAGAGGTATTTACAGGCATCTTTAAAGCCAAATCTTGGTGTTTATAGCTAGAGGAACACCAGGCCCAGGGGGAGAGCAGAGAAAGTGCCTTGAGGCATCCTAGAGACTGCTGTTTTGGTGATTTTTATTCCTCTGAATGTTTATTTTCTTTTCACATCTAAAGAAAAAATATCTTAACTTTGCGCTGAGTCACCCAATATTGGCTATCAGCAAGCCACTGGGACCTTAGTCCTCCTACACAGGAGAAGAATTGTGCAAGGCAGAATTGTCAACGTTCTCATCTTAACCATGCATAACAGGTGGTGGAGGAGGGAAGATGGAGGCAATGAGAGAGAGAGGAAGAAAGAATAGGGAGGGATTTGGAAAGGAGAGAGGAACAAATTGGGGAAGCCCCCAGGCAGAAAGTGATTTGGAAAGCTTGGAGAGAGTGATCTCTCCAAGACGTTGGAGGGGAGAACTGGGAGAAAATGAATAACCACAGGTGAGACAAAGCCACTTGTCCCCACGGCAGACCTGAGTGCAGATCCCGCACAAACAGGAGGCTGCAGCCCCTAAAAGGTTGGGAACAATTATTCTGGTATGAGTTGAGCAAATGCCTGGAGCATTTGTTGGCTAAGTAGCTTGGTCTATACACTGGGTGCCTCCTATTAAAGGTGCATTGTAGTGTGGAGAGAGAAACTCCATTCTTTAGAGGTCACTCTCTTTTCTCAATGGCAGCTGCCAAGAGGCAGCCACTGTTTGGCCATAACATTTAATCCCAGAGGCAGCTTAGGTGCATAACACACTTTACTTTCACAGTAGCAGACCTAACCTTAGTAACTGAAAGAGTAAGCGTTGAAGGCTACAGCTCTATGTGCCAGAGATTTATATGCCCAGCTATTCTCAGGGTTAATGAGTGTCACAGGTAGCATCCCCATGTATTGGTAGCATCATTTCTACAGCAGAGATTCACTTCACTTTCTCTAAGAGTGATTGCTGCTTCTGTGTGATATCACTTACTCTGTCATCTCTCTCTGCCTTGCAGTGCCCGAAGAACAGTTGCTCAATGTTGATGAGTATGACCTCAATGTCGTGAGACTCTGCTTTCAGGTGTTTCTCCCTGATGAACATGGCAATTGCACATTACCGCTTGCTCCCATCATCTCCAACCCAATTTATGATAACCGTGAGTATCCCACCTGGGCAGGTGCACTTTCAAGTGATAATTTTTCCCTTGTGTTTGAAGTGACAGACATCAGGAAACCTTCCTAGCCACTTGCCCTCAGTTCTCTGGCTCCATAACACTATACTGTGCAAACATGGGGCCAGGGATCCTAGCTCCGACTTTGGATTCTACTGCTTGGAGCCAAAGCCAGAATATGGCTTATAGATTTTATATATGCTTATCAGATATCAAATGGGCCTAACAAAGGTGTGAGTGGTGTGTTGACATCGAGTAGTAGGAGGTGCAGTATCTATCTCAGTCATACTACTCATTAAATCCTTTCTCAGCCCTTTGTCACGTACTGCAGCAATAACCACAGAAAACCCAGTTTCCAGTAGGCAAGGCGTTTAAAATACTTTGTTGTGATAAAGATTGCTGAGAAGGATCCCAACTTGGACTTAGCTGCCATAAAACTTGATCAGTGCCCTAAAGACCTGACCTGAAGCCTACTCAAATCATTGGGTAATCTTCCTGTTTATGTCTTTGTGCTTTGGATAAGGTTTTGTGAGTGAAATTCACACCTGCAGAGATCAAGCACAAAGCTATAAAACACTTAGGTCCCATCAAACCCCATTTTGAGGGCCAGGGCCTGAACTGGCTTAAGCTGGTGTAGCTTCACTGCCTTCCTTGGAGTTATGCCAGTTTAGAGCAGCTGAGAGTTTGGCCCCTGAAGCGGTGCATGGATCTTGTGTTGACTGAATGTCTAGGGTGAAATTTTACTACAGGTTGAACCTCTCTAGCCTGGCACCCTCAGGGCCTGATTGGTGTCAGATGAGAGAATTTGCCAGCACATGACCAACACTTCCACAGTTTACTGGGCTCTTAGAAGGCACCTAGGGGTAAAATCAGAGCTAAATAACAGCACAGACCACTGAGAGCTGGGACTGGTGTCTGTAAACAAACTTTATGGGACCACAGGAAACTTGGCCACACATCCATGATAAGTGGTCATCTGGCTAACTAAAATATTGCCAGATCATGGATGTTGCTGGCCAAGAGAGTTCTGGATTAGAGAGGTTTCAACCTGTGTAAACAAATATCTGTTTTAGAAAGGATTAAATTTTTCAGAGAATTTAAATGACTTACTTGCACTGTGTCTGGATCGTCTGAAAAGGGAGTGTGAATATAAGATGTAAATATTTATATCCTGTCTTTGCAGAACAGCCTTTAATAATTGCTGAAGACTTTGGCAATGATTTTTGTTGTCTTTCTGATAAGGCAGGTTTTTAGACCATGAAATTGGTTATTTTAGCAGAAATGACTGATTTGTTTTTTAAAAAGCACATTTGTACGGTTGATGAGAGTTTTGTTGTGAATTGACAAAACCATTATGGAAGTATTACGTTCTAACCAGTGTTTTTGTTATTTTTACCTATTTTTAAAGCATGTTATAAATCTTACTTTTTCAATTGAAATGTGGTGCAGTGATCTATTTAGGCAGTGTGCAGCGAAGCTGGTGCATTGCTGTAATAGGTGAAGATGAGATAAAATTAACGGAGCTAAAAGCAATGTGTCCCAACTGCCGTTTAGAAATATATTAGATCATAACTGCGAGTGCCTTTCAATTGATGTTGGTCCCTGCTAAGCTGCAGCTTGCTACATTTTTTTGGGAAGCTCAGCTTTGTTTGGTCTTAGCAGAGTATGTGTGGGTGATGGTGTTTTGTACTATGGGCGTTTGGAGTCCTCCTCTGTTCTAGTTTAGCTGTAGCATAAATAAAACACAATGCGGAACTTCAACCACAAGTCAGTAGAACTGCTGTGACATCTCGTTTTAGCAATGGAAGCTTCAAATCTGCGTTTCTCCAATAAGTGAATTTGTTGACCTTTTCAAACTGGTTCTGACATACAGAATTAAGAAAGGCCAGGTTATAGACTTGAATAAAATATGTATCTACTGTGTATGCACACTCTTTCTCATAGAACATTATAAAATGACCCAAATAGTACAGTTGAATACATGCAATAAATAGCCACCTTGTTCAGATAACTCAAATTTTCGTCCTACTGAATTGTGACTCTTGGTATAGTCTCGTAGCTTAAAGACAGAGTAGATCTGAATAAAGATAATATTGCCAGTGACTTTGGGATACCTCCTTTCCTCAGGACTTCTGCGGGTCTTCTCAAACAAGTAGCAATAAATATATTCATAGCTGTCTCTCTGTCTAATAATTTGTGTTCACTTTTTGCCATTTCTAGTCTCCCTCAACTTTTGCATTTTTGAAACGTGTGAATTTAATGCAGAAACAATTAAATGAGTATAGATGGAGCAGAAACAGTATTGGCCTATAAAATAATGCTGGCTCAGATTTCACATGTTGGGCATCTACCTGGAGCTGAATGCTATGGGAAGTTTCTGCTACAATGCTTAGCCATTTCTGAGAATGAGCTCAGGGAGAAATATGGGGGTTTTTGTGTATGTTAAAAAGACATTCTTACAGTCATTTCAGAGAGAGCTTTGGATGGGCTAGGGGCAGGAGAGAGAGAATAGGGATAGTAGAAAGGTCTGTAAACCCCTGGCTCTGAACCTGGGACCCGAGTCTTAACAGTCCTTTGCTGTCCGCAAATAGTTGTGAAACAAATTGGCAAAATTAATCCCATCTCACTCTAGTTACTGGACCAAATAGGAAACAACTTACTCTTAGTTCAAGTGGCAGTGATCTGTACTGTTGATCTGAACAAACCACCCTGCTGATGGGGGTCGGTATTGTTACACATGGTAGAACTGTTGTTTTAGGGTTTGTTTTTTTTTTCCAGTTTTCATTTTAAAACAAATAGTTTCCTAGGATGTAAATTCCTTTGTTGAAAGGACATCAATTTTGTAAAATCAAGCACTTGAAAGTTTAGCAATGTCAGAATTAAGGTAGCTTATACAACCTCAATTTTCCCTCTTTGTGTATGTGCGTTATGATGCAGTTAATTACGTGGTCACACACTAATTTTGCCACAGGAGCCTTTATTGATTGAGTGATGGAGCCAAAAGCAGCATGTCTTAGTTCAGTGAATGCATCAGGGTTGTGTAGAGGAAGAGGCTCTTTGTAGGATACCTGTCTCATTTGGGGAAAGTGTGCAGTGAATGAGATTGGAAACTGCAAGGACAGAGAGGATGGTCTCATGGTAAAGGCAGCTGAATACTGCCATGGTGGATTGGATTCTGCCTTTGCTGTGACGTTTGTGTCTGATGTATTGCAAGTCATGTAAACCAGAATTTTCACATGTTGGCTACTGTGTTCCTCATTTTCTGAATACCCAACCTGTGACACCTGGGGTCTGATTTGCAGAAGTGCTGAGCACACTCAGCTGCAACTGAGGTCAATGGTAGCTGTGTTCGGAACACATTAAGTGCCGTATAATACCAAATTTTGTGAACAATCAAGTATTGGGCATCTCAAACTGGGCATCCAGAATTACTGGGCATATCTAGTATGAGGAGGATAATTACACCTCTCACAGGGCTCTTGTGAAGTCATCTCTAAGATATTACACTGAGAGCATCATAAGGAAATACAATAATTCTGTACTATTCTGTAGAGAAAGGTTTGAATAGTGTGCAGTAAGGCATGTGGTCACGCATTGAATGATGAGGATAAAACAAAATATTTCAGTGCTGCTTATTCAATGAGCACAGTCTGTCCTCTGTACTGAATGAGTAAGGGAAGAACAGCATGTGATCACAAATGTAAAGATTGTGTCATACTGCAGATACACAAAGGGGCTCAATTTTGTTTGCGCATGCAGCCTTAATGTGGTGATTTCTTCATTTTCTTTATGCAACCTTAATGTTCCTTTTAGATTTTGGGGTATAAGCTATAACTTTATTGGACCACTTTTGCCCAGCATACTATTTGGATATCTATGAATTATGAAATTAAAAGGAAATTTTCATCAACAAATGTGGGATAAAGATTAGGATGTTGTCTCTAACTCATGTACTTCAAAATAATTTCATAATTCATAGATAATACATTAATACATTTAAAAGGAAATTTTCATCAACAAATGTGGGATAAAGATTAGGATATTGTCTCTAACTCATGTACTTCAAAATAATGTATTAAATGCTGACCTGGGGGTAGATAAAATAATTACTTTGGGCATTGAAGGCTACAAAACTTTGCAAGTCTCCAGCATAGCCGTGCTGCTCAGGGCTTAGCAGTTATCTTTTCTTAATTTGTATTGGTTTATTTTGTAACTACAAACAGTGAGGCTACTACCAGAGGTAATCATCTTGAACTGGGCAGTTCTTGGTTTGGTACCTCCTGTGAGCACTGAAAGCATGCCAGAGGCCTTCTGTGTCTGTGTATCTTTAGTCAGGATGCATATCTTTAACCAGTACAAACTGTGTGGTGGTTGTCCATGGGCCCAACTGCAGATGATGATATGGAATATTACCAAGATGTTCAGAAATTTTTATATTTAACTACATACATGAAGCCTCATCCAGTAAAACATCTAACCTGTGTATAATGTAAACATGTATACAGTTCAGTTGCATTTACTGGGATTGCTTGCATGCTTAAGTTTAAGGACATGATTACAAATATTTTGCTGGACTGGAGCCTGAGTGCCCAGACTGCAGAAGACTGAACACTTAGACATTCAAACAGCCAAACAGCCCCTTCTGAAGTCTATAGGGTGCTTTTTGAAATCTGACAACATATTTAGATGCCTCAATGCAAATTTTAGAGTTAAACTTAGGATGCTATTTTGTTTGAATCTTGGCCATTACTTCCAAATGTTGAAATTTGAAATAAAAAAAAACAAAACAAAAACCTCTTATTTAATAAAAATAAGTAGCTATTTCTATAAAGGTAGTGCCCACTGATCCCAATCCTGACTGGTCCCATGCTGATTAGATGCCATGGGAGCATACAGGGGGACTCGTTGATTTGTCACACCCTCCTTGGTTCATCTTTTTTTAATGGCAAATTTAGACATTTTGTGGCCAAGGAGGTTAGTAAAAATTATAATCTCCTGTGCCGGAGTGAGGGGTTGGGGGAGGGAAGGGGATGGTGTTACTTTCTCAAACTACAGCAACTCCCAAGTGATGTGTAACTGGCCAAATCCTGGCATGTGAGCTCTATGGGTCAGAGTTGCTGTAATGCTGAGTAACAACACCTGGCTAAGTAGTGAAATATTTGCATCAGTAACGTGAGCTAGCTTTGGAAATTAATATGGAAGATATGGTTAAGAGCAACAGCATTGATATTTGGTGCCCAACACTAGGAAAGTCTACGTGACCAAAACCTTCATCAGCTGTCTACTAATTTCATCTTGGTCTAGGGACATAGGAACATGCTTTGAATTACTTCATATTGTGCACCTGGCATTCGCAATGCCCTCACTGTCCCTGCCCTACTACTTGCCTTGCTCGGCCAAGAAGGATGGAGACCTCCATTTCCATTTCTGTGCACCAGAATTTTCTCCTCTTCACTCTCCACTAATGTTTTACGAGCCACATGTAGCGGTGAAAGTAAAGACGGAGCACCTTCACCACTACAGGCTTGAATACCAGCCCCATTTCAGAAATGTGTTCAAACTTCCCCCTACCCTACACATCTCTTCATCTTTGTAACACTGCTGGTATTCCTGCCCATCGGTCATCCCAAGGCACTTTCATATAGTCTCTTTCTAATAGCCCATGTGGTCAGGGACAAACCCACAAACTCTGTGTGCTCCTCCTCCTCAACTGGACGATGGATGATAGATCACTCATTAAACCGCCCGCTGTGTTCATTCCCTCTGACATAATTGGTACTTGTCACTGTTGGAAGACCAGATTCTGGGCTAGATGGACCAGAGGGGGACATTCTTAGGTCCTTATGTCTTTTTTTTTTGCTGTTTACTCCAGGAGCTCCCAACACAGCAGAGTTGAGAATCTGTCGCGTGAACAAGAACTGTGGAAGTGTAAAAGGAGGAGATGAAATATTTCTACTGTGTGACAAAGTTCAAAAAGGTAACTGATCAGTTTCTCTCCCTCTTTCCAGAGTAGATTACAAATGTATTCAGCTGCAGAGGCCAGCGTTTTTGCACTTGGGGGCACAATGCTAGACCACTGAGTCTTCACTCAGACTCCTAAATAAGAGGCCTGATTTTAAGAGGTGCTGAGCACCCTCAGCTCCTATTGAATTCAATAGGTGCTCAGAGCCTCTGAAAATCAGGCCCCTTAGAAGCCTATATAAACACTTAAATAGCGAACTGTAGGCCCTACAAGACTGAAAATGCTGGCCATAGGCTTTAGTTTTTCTCTCTGTACTAATGGGTGCCTTCTGTTTCTGGTGAACTAGATGATATAGAAGTCAGATTTGTCTTGAATGACTGGGAAGCCAAGGGTAGTTTTTCACAAGCTGATGTACATCGTCAAGTCGCAATTGTGTTCAAAACCCCACCATTTCGCCAAGACATCACTGAACCAGTTACAGTAAAGATGCAGCTGCGAAGACCCTCTGACCAGGAAGTCAGTGAGCCCATGGATTTCAGATATCTTCCAGATGAAAAAGGTACGGTTCCTACTAGCAGAAATTTGAAGAATATGTCAATGCTGTATTTTCACATGGGACAGCAACCCTGAGTCAGTAAAGTGTGTTTTTTACTAACAGCACTTCAGCATAGTCCTTCTGAATAATATAAAGGGTGGTGAGCTATGATATTTGTATCATCTCTTTGGATCACATTTCTATGAGGACTACTTCTGGGAAGACCCTTTCCACTCTAACCAGAAGGCATTCATCAGTTCCGGAACCCTTTTTTGTAAGACACAGTGGAGAGCATCCTAATCACCAGTGCTCTTTTCTTCTTCCACTTGTAGATCCTTATGGTAATAAAGCGAAAAGGCAAAGACAAATAGCATCACTCACTTTCCAAAAGCTCATGCAGGAATATGGTAAGGAAAACATTTGGCCACTGGTAATTTGCCTCCTTTTTTGTTTAATCTGGGGAAAGATTCCCTGCCCCCCCCCGAACAGGCCTATTCTTAAGTAACAGAACTAATGGCCTTTTCTATCACAGGTCCCAATGTATCCGAAAGGCCCAAAGCAGCTCCATTCCGGTGTACAACTAGCGAAGGGAGGATAATTAAGGAAGGTAAATTTATCTTATGAATCCAGCATCTCTTTGAAATAAATGCCGGCTCTCTGATTTGCAGCATCCATTTCCATAACTGAGTGCCCTAAGCTTTCCCAGATGTTTGGGGTGAGTTTTCAGTGGCTGGAGGCAGGGGTGTGGTGATATTTGCATGTACAGTTACCACATAAGCATATACAGAGAAACCTAAAGGCCCTTTCACTTTCTGGGTCATACACTCTGTGTTGCAGTAACTTCATATGTAAATACAGGTGAAAAACTGGGAACAAACCTAGTTCTCTACCTACCAGTGATCTCATCTGAAGACACCTATTACTTGTACCTCCTCCATCTCCCCATTCATTCAGGCACTCCATAAGGGTTGCAGTAAATTGTAACTCTCACCCTCATTAGGAGTATGCTGCACTGTCTCCATCTTGAAAGTGCTGCCGTAGACCTGTCCCTCAGCTGGAAAAGGAGGGGCATCTCTAATACCCAGTGTGAATCTGTCTAAAACAAATGGTTGAGGAAGAGTGATGGGGTCCTTTCCCCTCCTAGCGAGAGCGCTGTTGCTGACTATGAGCTCCAGCAATGGGGGGCGGGGGGAGGAGAGGGTGAGGAGCTCACTGGAGTCTGCCCCGCTGATAGTATGAGAGGCTGACCCTCCCAATGCTCCTTCACAGTGGTGACATAAGCAAGGGTGCAGCTTGATTGAAGGAGATGGCAGCTTTCAGGAGCCATGAAGCAAGGGAGGGACAAACACTCAAGGTCTGCAATAGGAGATATAAGATAGCTCTAGCCAACGTGTGCTGCCCCTTTTTAAAGAGAGAGTGGAGGGCAGGGAGTTGGCACCAGGCAGAGCAACAGGAGATTGGATCAGAGGTAATATCCTTTGGACAAATACTAGACACTGAGTGAAGTTTTCTAAAGTGCCTACGTGTCTTAGGAATACCATTTTCAAACACCTCGAAGAATATCAACCATAGGAGCTGACATCTCAAAATCACTGAATATTCTTCTAAGGTTTCCCTTCCCCATTTGAGACCATGTCTACGCTGCACTTGGGAGCAAGCCTTTCAGCCTGGGCCTGCACACTTGTTCTAGCACTAAAAATAGCTGGTGGACAGTAGGGCTGAAGTGGAGCGGGGTTTCAGAAGCCCATGGGAAGTGTGTGTGTGGGGATGGGCTTGAGATCCTGAGCTCCAGCCCAAACTACAAGGTCAAAGCAGCACCTAGACAGCTGTTTTTAGAACACTGCCGTGAGCCTGGTGCTACATCTACACTAGAAGCATCTATCTACAGAGGTTACTGTTGGAAGAGCTGTTCTGTCAAAACTTCTGTCGACAGATTGCGTCTACACATATGTGGATTGATCTTTTGATCTGCTCTGTCCACAAAATGCATTTTGTCTGTAGCTGGTCCATGAGTTTTTGTTGACAAAACCTTCTAGCGTAGACATAGCCCCTCTAGCGCAAGTTTGTGGACATGGGATGGAGGGTTGCTCCCAGATGTGGAATAGACATGAGATACAGAGGGTACTTACTGTACAACTACAAAGCCATCCATGTTTTTATTGTAAGCTTCTCTAGTTTTCACATGTCAAGTAAAGACTGATGATGTCTATGGCCAATTTAACTGCTGTTTGGATGGTTAGGACTCATACTGCAAGGTGCTGAGTACTATGCCCTGATCCAGCCCAGCACATCCATGAATCATCTCACAGATGTCAGTAGGACTACACATGTGCTTAGAGTTAAGCCTGTGCTCAGTGCTTTCAAGGTATCATTTTGGCAGGCTTAACCATTTGAATGTACTGTCATTTTTTTTCATTCTTATTTCCATGCATTAATTAAGAACTGTTTCCTTTTCACAGAACCAACTATGTTTTCTCAAACTGCACCAATTATGCCATTGCAGAGAACTCCTGTAAGCACCGGCCAAATTCACTCTTACTATTCCCCATCCACATGCAACTCAAATTCAATCCCCCATCACCCTACAAATGTGCAGGCCTTGGGACAGGTTAAGCATGATGAAGCTTTCTCTCCATGTTGGCATTCCCTGGGCTGCTCCTCTTCATCAGGCAACGCAATTAATACACACCCACAGAATAGTTTTGTGATGGATCCCCTTCACCCTAATCCGCAAAACAGCAGTTCTCTCTCAGTTCTTCATGATCACATTCTGAACTGGGCTGATCAGAAGGACACAGACTACTGTAGAGATTTCACCAACATAAATGGTATGGCAGTCCCACCAATATCACAGCAAGATGTGCAGAATGTTTCTGAGAGCAGCATTGTGCCTCAGGCTCACGTCAGAAATGTCACAGCCCCCTGCATGGTTAATATGGAGACCGATGAAATAGGATGCATGAGCATGAATGTAGAAAAGGCACCATTTAATCAAGTTTTAAACCCAAGTGATCACAGGATGCAAGTTCATCAGATCTCATCTAATAGTACCTCTTTAGGAGCTTCTTGTAGCTCATCTTTCAGTTCACAGTCCAGTGCGTTTCATTCAGCATGTTACAGTTTCCTCGACCCTCAAGCTGTGAACGAATCAAGGTCGCCAAGCAATCTTACTCAGAATAATCCAAATAGTTCTTCCAACAGCCAGTACTATACAGATGGGATCCAAGGTGAAGAAGAGCTTTTGGGCTCCTTTGGAGTCCCTATAGAAGCTCTGTTGCAGAACTTAGGCCAATGAGTCCCTGTGTTGCTGTCAGTCTGAAAACCAGTATCCAGGTTTCTCTAATGGCCAGAGACAGACAACAGGCAATTTATAAGGAATGGAATATTGATAGTCACAGATACAGCTGTGGGAGCCTAACATTTTCTCTTGGAATGCTTGTCTGAGCAACGTAGGCATGTTTCTACCTGTACATTAGGGTGTCTGATAGAGGGTTCATTGCACAATAAAGGTGACAGTTTTGTACATCAAAAGAACAACTTTTTTTTTTAAACATTACTGGAACTGGGTAGTGAAGGGAGTTGCTAAGTGCTCAAGACCTTCTGCACTCAGCAGAAGTTCATTTGGGGAAATGGGTATCTTCAGAGGGGCCACATTTATAGAATTCAAGGGAAAGGAATAGTTGGCATCAAAAAATGCTGTTGCTCTTAGCAAAATTCGCTAAATAAACCAGACAAATCGAGGAATTGTCCTGCTAGTGCACACCGGTGGCCTGGGTAGTCCTCTTAATATTCTCCTCTTACCTCATCTTTTCAGGTGAGAGCTAACTCAACATTTATAATATATATATATAAATATATATGTATGTATTTTTTATGGCTAAACTTAGCTTATGCACTGACCTTTTTCACATTTATATGTTCACTCCATTTGCTTGGAAAGCAAATTTATTCTTAAAAAAGGTAATGACTATGTCATTGTTAGGTCTATTTAAAATAGAAGCATAGTCCCTGAGGTTCTTAAATAGTGCAGCTATGGCGTGACATGAATTATTAAACAAAGATGGAAACCCATTTTGCACTGTTCTCGCAGTATTTTTTTACTGTAATGTACTGGATGCTTTATGAATGGTAGCATGTTATTGGTACTGTAAAGAATACACTTTTGGGTGTTGCATGTGTTTTATTTTCAAGTACATAAAATGAATTGGGTCAGATCCTCTTATGTAACCAACTTTCTGATTCTTTGGACTTGCCAAGAAGCTGGCTGCCCAAACTAAAACAGCTGAGAATCTCCTTGTACAGAATTCGGGGTGACAAAACTAGCACAGCAACCTCAGTGTTACCTACATTTGGCTCCTGGCATCATGGGAGCGAGAGAAGGTATGGCCATAACATGCTGTACTCTAGCCATCCAGAGTCATTTGGTTCAGTGCTAATTAGAATCCCTGTCTGCAGTGTGAACCAGGGGCTATGCCCTACCCTTTAGCTGCACAGGCTGTCCAGCACAACTCAGGCACATGTGAGGATCTAGCCCATAATGTCCATAAATGATATTTCTGTGTTATGTGAGGTTTTGAGGGTATTATGTTTTTATAGAAGCAAGTTCTTTAATCAGACTCATTCACTTTAAGCTATTTAATTAGTCTTATTGACTAGCAATGGCATCACTAAACTTTTAGAAACTCATATGAGTCTAATTATTGCTGTCTGGCAGCCTAACTGACTGGAGGACAGATCTCCCTGATGCAAATCAAAGGAACAGTCTGAAGGGCATAGGTCAGTGGTTTTCAACCTGTGGTCTGTGGACCCTTAAGGGTCTGCACCTCCATTCAAAAAAATCTTAAGGGTCCCACAAATAAAAAAAGCTTGAAAATCACTGGAATAGGATTATGCAGCTCCAGTCACAATGCTCAATACAGGGCAGGTGTGTTTATGAATGGGTACACATTTTTAGATTATTATATATCCACCTGCAGTTGGAGAGGTGCTTCCTATAAATCTATTGTTAGAGGAGCTGCAATGTGCTAGTCTTTTTGAAAGACACATTTTTGAAAGGGTTTTGAAATAGTTTTAAATGAAGGGAACCAAGCAGCACTTTCCTCATATTCTTTGTAGGTATAATAACCAAAGAAACCTGAGGAAACAAAGCTCAGAGTGAAGACTCAAATAATTTCTTTAAAGTTCTCAATTAACTTACGGTTTGAAATGTTAATGTTGTCTGTAGTATTTTTACTTAAATTCTTGGATAAAATTTGTTTGTGTACAATTAAATATTTCCATTCACCTCTGTGTTTTTCTTTTTTGGAACCAAGAGAAGCTTGTTTTGTGTTTATACTTCATTCCTGTAGACAATAAGAACATTTGAAGGGGAAAAAAGTGTAATGTTCACATTTATTCAGCCCCTCCAGCACTCCTTGGTTTAAGAGTTATCTTTCTTTAATGTCCACATTATCAGGCCCCTGAAAGCTTCACAATAGAAAATTTGTTTGTAAGGCATTTTTCATGCCTATTGTTGGCGAGTGGGAACCCTAAAGAGACTCGTACCTCAAGAGTACTGCTACACATTTTTTGCACTGATTAGCTAAATTTGTAGAAAAAACATGTTAGTTAAATCACAATACTTCCCTAGTGTGGACGCAGTTACACAAACACAAAAATGTTGATTGGCATAGCTACGAGTATGAATATCTTTATTAAACCTATGTTCAGTTAGATTAGCACAAAAGATCTGTATAGATAAGTCCTAAGGCCTACTTCTTAAAAAATGATTTGTGATATTTTGGCAGGGATTCAGTTTTTGGGTGTCCTACTTACCACCTTAGGAAGCCTGAATTTTAGAAGGAAGTTAAGCAGCTGCTGCATGAAATGTAAGGGCACCAAGGAACATTCTCCTCAGAATAGTGAGCTGTAGGGATAACCCCTAGATTTGCCACAAAACACCCACCTTAGTTATTTTAACATACCTTTTCTTTCTGCATTATGTGAGTTGATGCAACAAACCCTTACTCACACCCCTACTCCCTGCTGAGTTAAAATGGACCAACACCCAAATGTAAGGGGTTTCAGAATTGGGCTTTGTCAGTTTTCTCATTCTTAGGACCTCTGAGGGACAGCAGTGTCCCCAATTCAAATTAGAAGAAATAATCTATTTTCCATCCCAGCCCCCTCTTGCAGCTATGTTTTTATTAGGGATGATTAAGTGTAGGGCAGATAGGGGAATGAATACTGAATGGCTGTGTCTACACTAGCCCAAAACTTAAATGGCCATTTCAAAGTTTACTGATGAAGCACTGAAATACATAATCAGCACCTCATTAGAATGCCGGCAGCCACAGCACTTCGAAATTCATGTGGCTCACCCAGACAGGGCTCCTTTTCAAAAGGACCTCGGCAACTTTGAAATCCCCTTATTCCTATCTGCTATTAGGAATAAGGGCATTTCAAAGTTGCCAGGGTCCTTTCAAAAAGGAGCCCTGTCTAGACAAGCCAATTTTGAAATCCCGTGGCTGCCAGCATTCTAATGAGGCACTGATTATGTATTTCTGTGCTTCATTAGTAAACTTTGAAATGGCCATTTTGAAGTTTTGGGCTAGTGTAGTCATAGCCAATGAGTTCTGGAGTTCCTTTTTAGTCAGTGTTAACTTTGTATACACATACAACTTGTCTGGGGCTGAAGTGTTGTATGAAACATTTTTGTGTAGTTCCCCTCACCTATATTTCTGATCTGATAAGTTTTATAATAGAGCTAACCTTGCTTCCTTTATTCACATAAGCCATCTCTAATTCAGAGAGGCTACTTAGAGTAAAGGTGAATAGATTTAGCCAGGATATTTTTAAAATAGAAGTATAATTGATTTTGGTTCCAGTTTGGAGATGAAATTTACTAACACAGGGTAAAAAGCAAGAAGTGTTTATTTTCTCATTTTCTGTAGATTTTAACAAAATGCAAAACAAATGACATTAGCTATTCAGATATCAGAGGGGTAGCCGTGTTAGTCTGGATCTGTAGAGCAACGAAGGGTCCTGTGGCACCTTATAGACTAACAGAAAAGTTTAGAGCATGAGCTTTCGTGAGTTAACTCAGACAACAACAGACCAGCATCTGAAGAAGTGAGTTTAACAGAAAAGTTTAGAGCATGAGCTTTTGTGAGTTAACTCACTTCTTCAGATGCTGGTCTGTTGTTGTCTGAGTTAACTCACGAAAGGTCATGCTCTAAACTTTTCTGTTAGTCTATAAGGTGCCACAGGACCCTTCGTTGCTCTAGCTATTCAGAGTTGTTTCTTTTTCTTGTGTGTGATCCTGTTCAATACACAGCCAATGAATATCATCTGGTGGTTGTGTATATGGGCACCTTTGCTGCAATGTTAGTTTCATGTGCATTATATCCCCACACAGATATAGTTAGGAAAGCCTGGCTTGATTCAGGCGCTCTGAAGATACACAGGTGGGAGATTCAACCCTCTCCTTTTAACATAGCCCTTACAGTCTCATCATTCCCCTACACTTTAGCTCTGTTGTGTCTTCATTGCTCCCATAGCGTTTTTTGAAACATGGAATCATTCATACCTCAGTGCTGGAAGGGACCTTGAGAGGACATCAAGTCCAGTCCCCTGCACTAATGGAAAAAGCAATCACCATCCCTGACTTTTTTTTTTTTTTTTTTAAATCTCACCTATTGCAGGCCCTTGAAAGGCCCCCTCAACGATTGAGCTCACAACCCTGGGGTTACAAGGCTAGTGCTCTAACCCCTGAACTATCCCTCGCTGCATCCCCTACCTTAGAGGAATATTGCCAATAGCTGAGACCAGAGTGTTTTTCATTACTAAGCCCTAGCACAGTGGTGGGCTACCTGTGGCCTGCCAAACACCACCAGTTTTTTCCCCACCAGCATTACCAAAATGACACAAACGTAAGACAAGCACATGAAGTGAGCTGTGTGCCAATTATACCCAACATTGACTGTGCACTCCCTGTGCATCCCATCAAAGCACAGCCACTGGTCAACAGGTACACCCTGCAGAGTCTAGGTGAGTAGTTAGCAAAAACTACCCCATCCTTGGCAAGCATCTTGTTTACAACACTGTAGTGGAGGGCTACTCATGCAGCCTGTTCACAAGCCTAGGATGTCCAGTGCTGCCCTAGCAGCTCTCTGTCACCAGCCCCCCTCAGTTCGTCTTGTTAGCTTCACAGTAGACAGAAGGGGCTGTTGTGTGATATTGGCTGTATCCATTCCTGCTGCTGCTTGCCTATAGACTCATTAGAAATTAGGTGGCTTGCTTCAATATTTTTTTTTTCTTTTCAACAAATCAAGACAATTACACTGGTTTTCGCTTTTGTGAATTCACTGTCATGTTTTCCATCATTAACTCAGCCTCCACCAAATAAATCATTTTGTTAGTCTTTAAAGTGCTACATTTCTGCTCCTATCTTGGTGATCAATAACCTACCTGAACAGTCAATAATAGATTCATAAGTAAAGAGAAGTTACTCACCGTAGTAACGGTGGTTCTTCGAGATGTGTCCCCGTGGGTGCTCCACAATAGGTGTCGGGCTTGCCCGGCGCCGCAGATCGGATCTTCCAAGCAGTTTCTGCCGGACCGCGCATGCGCCGGCGCGCGCCGCTCCCTTGCGCGCTCCTGGCCATGTGTGCGATCCGGTCCCCGCCAGTTCCTCGACCAACCGCCTCGGGTGCCCCTGTAAAACACTAACAGAGATCCGGAGCGGGGAGGATGGGCGGGTGGTGGAGCACCCACGGGGACACATCTCGAAGAACCACCGTTACTACGGTGAGTAACTTCTCTTTCTTCTTCAAGTGTCCCCGTGGGTGCTCCACAATAGGTGACTACCCAGCAGTAACCCAAGATAGGAGGTGGGTAATCGGATTATGTGCAGCTTGTCCCCGAGAGGACCGCTGCAGAGAGACGGGTATCCTCTTGGAATACCCTGTGAAGGGCGTAATGTTTGGCGAAGGTGTCGCAGGATGACCAGGTCGCCGCTCTGCAAATGTCTTTTAACGCAACGCCCTTGAAAAAGGCTGTTGATGCTGCCACCGCCCTGGTGGAATGAGCCCTGGGAGTGGCCGATAAAGGAGTCTTTTTGAGCTCGTAGCACAGTTTTATGCAGGATACAATGTGCTTTGAGATTCTCTGCGAGGAGAGACCCTCTCCTTTCAATTTGGGAGCGAGGGAGACTAGGAGTCTATCCGTTTTCCGGAAGGACTTGGTCCTGTCTACGTAGAAGGCTAGCGCCCTCCTCACGTCCAGGAGGTGTAGGCGCGCCTCTTCGTTGGAATTATGAGGCTTTGGATAAAACGAGGGTAGAACAATAGGTTCGTTGATGTGAAACTCGGAAGAAACTTTGGGAACAAAGGCTGGATGCAGCCGTATGGTTACCGCCTCCTTGGAAAAAACAGTACAGGGTGGCGTTGCCATGACTGCCGCGAGCTCGCTCACCCTACGAGCTGACGTAATTGCAAGAAGAAAGGTCGTCTTTATTGTAAGGAGGCGGAGGGGAACCGTGGCCAAGGGCTCGAACGGTGGTCCCGTTAGTGTGGTAAGCACCAGGTCCAAGTTCCACGAAGGTGGAATCTGTTTCCGAGGGGGGTATAGGTTTACCAACCCTTTGAGGAACCTGGTAACCATAGGGTGGGCGAACACCGTGTGCCCGTCCTCCTCATGTCTGAACGCCGAGATGGCAGCATGGTGGACCTTTAACGAGGATAGCGAGAGTCCTCCTCTCTTGAGGTCCAGTAAATACTCTAGTATTGTAGGTATAGGCACCAAAAGTGGGGCCAGCTGTTTGGTAGAACACCAAGCCGTGAAGCGAGTCCACTTTTGTTTGTAGGTCTTCCTGGTGGAAGTCCTCCTGCTACTTTCTAGGACTTGCTGTACTTCCACTGTGCACGTGCTCTCTATGGAGCTGAGCCATGGATTAACCACGCTTGCAGTCGCAGGCTTTGGGGGTGCGGATGCACTATGGACCCCTGGGCTTGCGTGAGCAGATCTGGCGCCACCGGAAGGGGCATCGGTGGACGGTCCGACATGCGCAGGAGTAGGGGGAACCATTGTTGTCGATCCCACGTTGGGACTATCAGGATCATCCGGGCCCTTTCCCTCCTGGCTTTTTGCAAAACTTTGTGGATCAGCACTGTGGGAGGAAACGCATAAAGCAGGGGGCCCCTCCACGGGATCGCGAACGCGTCCCCCAGGGACCCCCATCCCAGTCCTGCCCTGGAGCAGAATCGTGGGCACTTCTTGTTGTGCTGAGTGGCAAACAGGTCTATCTGGGGAAAACCCCATGCATGGAAAATCGGCCGTAGCAGATCGGGACGGATCTGCCACTCGTGCGTGAGTGCAAAACGCCTGCTCAGCTGGTCTACCTTCACGTTGTGCGCACCCGGCAAGTATGAGGCTTTCAAGATTATATTGTTGGCGATGCACCAGTTCCATAAGCGGATTGCTTCCGCGCATAGGACACGGGATGGAGCTCCTCCTTGCCTGTTTATATAAAACATGGTGGAGGTATTGTCTGTACTGATCCCGACTACTTTGCCTTGTATGTGGTCTCGAAAGTGTCTGCAGGCGTTGAACACTGCTCTGAGCTCCAGTACATTGATGTGTAGTGACTGTTCCGTGGGTGACCACAGTCCTTGAGTCACCTTTTCGCCCATGTGCGCTCCCCACCCTATGATGGAGGCATCTGTAGTGAGAAAAACCGATATTTGCAGCTGGTGGAAGGGTACGCCTGTTAGCAAGTTCCTGGGGTTTACCCACCATTGTAGGGATTTGCACACCCCGGCTGTGGGCGACACCACCCTGTGAACGGTGTGTATTGCCGGTTTGTATACGCTCGCCAGCCAGTGCTGCATGCTGCGCATGTATAACCTGGCGTTCTGTACTACGAACGTCGCCGCTGCCATGTGGCCCAGCAGCTGCAAGCACGTCAAGACCGGCACCGTAGGGCTGAAGGTGATGACTTGCACAAGGGAACCGATGGCCCGAAAGCGAGCCTCTGGTAGATATACTCTCGCTGTAACCGAGTTTATGCGAGCCCCTATGAACTCTATGTCCTGTGTGGGGTCTATTTTTGATTTTGCCAGATTGATAACCAGGCCGAGTGAAGAGAACGTGTTTGCTGTGACGCGTATCATGCGCAGAACCTCCCCTCTCGAGGCCCCTTTGAGCAGGCAGTCGTCCAGATACAGGAAAAGAAATACCCCCTGTCTGTGCAGGTAGGCTGACACCACTGCCAAGGTCTTGGTGAAGACTCTGGGGGCCGAGGAGAGGCCAAATGGTAGGACCTTGTATTGGAAGTGTTCGTTGCCTACCATGAACCGGAGGAATCGCCGGTGAGCTGGATGGATAGTTATGTGGAAGCACGCATCTTGTAAATCGAGGGCTGCGAACCAGTCTCCATCGTCCAGTGCTGTAAGGATGGAGGCAATTATGGTCATCCGAAAACGTTGCTTGTGCAGGTACCTGTTGAGGCCGCGAAGGTCTAAGATGGGCCTCCAACCTCCTGTCTTTTTCTCCGTGAGGAAGTACCGGGAGTAGAAACCTTTCCCTTGCAGTTGCTCCGGCACCCTTTCCACTGCCCCTATGAGCATGAGATGGGCCACCTCCTGCCTGAGCCTCGCTACATGGGAGGGCTCCTGGAGGTGGGGCTTGGGTGGAGGTCGCGACGGTGGGAGCGACTGGAAGGGGATGGCGTACCCCGTGGCTATGATCTCCAGCACCCATTTGTCTGTGGTGATCCTTTGCCACTGGTCGTAGAATGGTCGGAGGCGATGGTGGAATAGCCGCTTCGGATGACCTTGTGCGATGGTAGTGATGGCGCAGCCCTGGATCTGTATGTCAAACTTGTGGCCTTTGGCCCCGCCCCGAGGATGCACGGCTCTGTTGTGAGCGTCGCCTGGGAGTTCTGTACTGCTGGTGCTGTTGATGTCGCCCTTGCTCGTAACCCCTGTGATACTGGGGGCGCTGTTGCTGGTACTGGTACCGCCTTTGTTGAGGGTAGTACCTTTTCTTTGTGTATGGAGGGGTGTAAATCCCCAGGGTCCTGAGTGTGGCTCTTGAATCTTTACTGGAATGAAGGACCGAGTCAGTTGATTCAGCAAACAGCTTCTGCGAGTCGAAGGGAAGGTCAACTATCTTCGCCTGCAGATCCCTTGGTATACCCGAAGTCTGGAGCCAGGACTCCCTTCGCATCACTACTGCCGTTGCTGTGGAACGTGCTGCTGTGTCCGCAATGTCCAGAGCAATCTGAACTCCCGTCCTCGCGGCCATGTAGCCTTCTTGCACTATGGCCTTGAGCACCGGCTTTTTGTCCTCTGGAAGCGAGTCCATGAGGGAGGTTAACCTGGAATAGTTGTCAAAATTATGGTTTGCTAAGTGCGCTGCGTAATTTGCCATTCGCAACGTTAAAGTGGAGGAGGAGTAGACCTTTCTGCCGAACAGCTCTAGCTTCTTGGCATCTTTGTCTGTTCCCCCTGTCTTGAATTGAGATGTCTTTGATCTTTGTTGCGAGGACTCCACCACCAAGGAATTTGGCTGTGGGTGGCTAAACAGGAACTCCATGCCCTTCGCCGGCACGAAGTATTTCTTATCCGCTCTCTTTTGGACGGGCGGAATAGTTGCAGGGGTCTGCCATATCGTAGTGGCGGACTCTAAGATCGCTTCATCAAGCAGTATTGCTACTCTGGAGGAGGCCGGAGGTCTCAAATTTTTGAGGAGCTTATGGTGTTTCTCTTGCACCTCTGCTGTCTGGATGCCTTGCATGAAGGCCACCCTCTTAGACAGTTCCTGAAACTGTTTGAGATCGTCCGTAGGATGGACGTCCCCCGGGGCCGTAGCCTCGTCCGGGGAGGAGAGCGAGGAACCGCTGGGGTACGTCTCTCTGGACCCTTCCGGTTCCTGCTGGTGATGGTACACCCTCTCGCTAGAGGTTTGCGAGGGAAAATCTCGGGGTTCCATGACCAGTCCCCCCTGAGATGCTTAAGTCTCTGTCCCCGGTCGCAATTGCCCTTGGGGGTACGAGATAGTCTGTGGGGATCTTTCCCTAGTAGATTGCCGATGGTGTCTATGCCCCGCATGGTAGGGGCAACCATGGCAGTATAGGCACTGTTCTTGGGAAGGTGACCTAGACCACTCCCTTGGTGCATACCCTCTGCGTCTGGGGGAGGGAGATCGTCGAGACACTGGAGAGAGCGATTTTGCATAATAGTCCAGCGGTTCAAACCCCAGGAAGGGTGAAGGTGGTGCCATCCAGGGTGAGGCTGGTTGTAAAAATGAAGAAGGGGGCTCCTGGTAGGCTAGGGGGGACCCCTGCCTTCTGGTTGGAGTCTGCAACATGAGCGGAGGGCTGTGAGAAAGCAGCTCCACAGCCCTGTCCGGAGAGGGGCTGCAATGCCTCCTCTTGTGTGCAGCCTTCCCCCTCCCTGGAGGAGGTAACTCCGCCCCCTGACGCGCAGGGGATCCCGGCCCCGTCGGCACCGTGCTAGGCACGCTCGAAGGCGGTGCCGCACGTGCGGTGTCCTTCTGCGCCTGCAGGCTACGTGCCTGCGCGCTCTGCACCGCCGGTTCCCCGGGGGTCGGTGCCGCTGCCTGCGGTGCCGCTGGTACCGGCGCTTGTTTAGCCGCCGCCCTGCCTGCGGTGCGGGGCGGCTGGCTGATTATCGGAGGCTGAGCCGCTTCCACGTGGCTCTCCGTGCCGCCGCTGATCAGCTGTTGCTGCGGCTGGGGGCTGCTCGCTCCTCCCGTCCCGCTCGCTGTTGCTGCCGGCAGGGATCGGGCTGGAGAGGCTTTCCTCCGTTTTTGCGCTGATGGGGTGAGGGAGGCAGCTTTCCTTTTATGGGCCCCGGAGGGTCCCTCCTGCTGCGGCCGCTCCAGCACGTCTGGCTGGAGGGCCTTATCAAAAAGCAGCATTTTAAGCCGCATCTCCCTGTCTCTCCGTGCTCTGGTTGTTAATTTAGCACAGAAGGAGCATTTCTGTGCCACATGGGACTCCCCCAGGCACCTTATGCATAGACTGTGCCCATCGGATGCTGGCATCGCCTCTCGGCAGGACTCACATTTTTTAAATCCTGAAGAGGACATTGTTGGTGAGTCTTTCAGTTGTTAAGCGGGTACTTAGCACCTTCTCTGTGCTGTTTTCCCCGTCCGATGGCCTGCCTCAGCAGGAGGGCTGATGGCCCTATGCTCCTGGTCTCCGGCGCTTGTTACTGGGACTGGATTGAAGCTGTCCTGCTTGTAGTTTGTTTGTTTGTTTGTTTTCAAAAATAACAACCGGCTAACTTGCAGTCGCCTAAGTACTTGAAAAACTTAAGAGAAAAACAGTTAAAGTCATTGAATACGCTACTTGGCCTTAGCCTAGTCGGATTCCGTCTGCAGCCGACGGCGGTTAAAAGGAACTGGTGGGGACCGGATCGCGCACATGGCCAGGAGCGCGCAAGGGAGCGGCGCGCGCCGGCGCATGCACGGTCTGGCAGAAACTGCTTGGAAGATCCGATCTGCGGCGCCGGGCAAGTCCGACACCTATTGTGGAGCACCCACGGGGACACTCGAAGAAGAACCATTCTTCCACAAAACAATTTTACCACAAGATTACAGACAGACATCTGAATTGGAGTTCATTTGCAAATCTGACACACTTAAGCTAGGCCTAAACAGAAATTACCTATCTTATACATTACAAAGGCAATTTCCCCACCTGTGATATGTGCAGGAATTGGACACAGCCACCTTAATTTGCTTCATGAACTGGTCCTATTAGCGACTCCACCCCCCATTTTTGTCTATATAAACCCTGTATTGTATTTTCTTACTCACTTTTTCATCTGAAGAAGTGGCTCTTGCCTATAAAAGCTAATACGTTTGTTAGTCTCTAAGGTGCTACAGGACTGCTTGTTTTTGTAACAAATATTTGACTCGCTTTAAGAAGAAGCCTCTTTAATAATTCAAAATCCCCTCCATTTCTTCCTGTATCTTGTATTTTTCCTGTACTTCATAGGAGCAGAAACTATGAGGCGCTCACTCAATAGTCCTGATTTTGTCAACTATATCTAGACATGTTTTAAGGAAGTCCTGTTAATTTCTGATTGGGGTTACAACATGAGTACATTTCACAGACACACACATTAAAGCATGGTCTGGTTAATTTACATACAAGCTTCCATATGCCTCTATATTCTCTAGCTACAGTGATAGGTGATGTACGCTGGTCAGGGACTTTGGCCTACAGAAGAGAATAGGAGTATGAGATACCTAAGCTACATATTCCATGAGGCATGCCCTGAATTTCTGGGTTGAAAAATTTTAGTCTCCCCCAACCTCCACAAATAGTCAAAATCCAACCAGCGGTAGTGCCTATCTAGGAACAATACTATAGGCCAGATTCTGTTGCCCCTACTCACACTGACTAGTATCTAACTCCTGGAGTAGCCCCATTGATTCAGAATATTAACAAATATTAACTGATTTCTTGGGGTCTGAGCCTGACAACTCTCATTTACGTGACTAGTATTAGCATCAGGCTTTTACACAGCTGATCTGGGAAGTTGTACAAACATCAAGATAAGAAGATTATGCTTAAGTTATCTGATGCAAACATGTTTTGACTTTCTTTTCTGGTTGGGAACAAAATTGGATGGTATATGTGGTCTGAGGAAGGAAAATGTCCCTCTTTAATCAAAGGGTTTCAAACGGTATTCAGTAAAGCATATTTTGTATATCATGCAAAGATCAGAATTTGGACATCTTGCTAAATTGTTTTTACAAGAAAATATTTACTGTTATTAATACATCAGACTCCTTTGCACAGGTCTGCAATTTCTTTACAATGAGGCTGCAAATTAACTGAACATGCATGAACAGATCCTGAGCTTTTCAGACCATTTTTTAAGAAATAACCTGATAGATCAACATGATCCAAATGTTCAACAAAAATACTTTGCAAGGGATAACCACGTTACTGTACAGGACACAGTTCAATCTGTTGTCTCTTCCAGTAAGAGAGTCAAGTCACTTCTCTTCTTCCCAGATCATAAGGCTTTAATCATTCAGGGTTGGAGGCCAATCAACATCAACAGACTAAAAAAGAAGAGGGATGTGGTGGAAATAAAATCACAAGATCAAGAGATCTGGTCTTTCAGAACGAATTGCCACTAGTGCTTTCTGCATATTAACAAAAGAATAACTAATTCAAAGGGGAACAAATTCTTAAAAAGACACAGCAAAACAGCACAGCACAAGGGAAAGATGGACTAAGCTAGCAGAACACAGTGGCATGGTGTGTGCGCATCTCTCTGGTAGCCCATAAGTTTCTGCAGAGCATCAGCTCACCTTTTGAAAAAGCCAAAAAGCTTTCAAGCTTTGCAGTTCACATGAGGCTTTTCCAACTGTGGCCAAATACAGCAATGTTGGTCTGAGGCTCAAGCCAGCCAGCTCTAAATAATAATTCAGGCTGATCGGGGGGAGTTAAATGTGATTAATAACTATTGTTACTGCTGATCAGTACAGCAAAACCATCGAGGTATATTATAGGACTGAGAACTGAGGTTGGAACTGTGAGTATAGTCTGATCACTCCCCAAATGTGACTCCTGAACTTGAATAGTTCATTTAAAAAATAAGCTAGCTGATTTTATGTAGGTCAGACAATTAACCGTCATTATTATTTCTGGTCAAAATGCACAAATCATATTTGACATATACTTTATTAGCAGCAAGTCTGACAATTAATGGAACCTGGATTATCTTTCTCCCCTGGCCTCATGCAGGTCCCACTGCCAATTCCCTTTGGGTATAAACTTGTTGCCAGCTCTGCTCCGGAGGCAGAACAGCCCTTGCTAATGAAGCATCAGGCATCTGTCAAGATGGGGTCACAATGATGGCACATTAAACACCCTGGCTTCAAAACTGCCTAAATTAATCATACCTACTGCTTACCTAATCTACATCTTCATAAAACGATTAGGTTCATGGGCTAAGCTAAAATTCATTATCAGTAAAATGACTAATTATTTTTCAGTCCCCAGATACCTTTCATAGTGGAGTGCAATAATTGCACTGACAACATTCACCGCAAGAGCAATGCTTATCAACTGCAGCCCAGCATTTGTCACTCCTGTTCAGCTGTGGTCCCTGTTCTTCCTCCCCACCCCTTCCCCTTTGCAGGGAAATAGGCAGCAAAGATAAAATCCTGAGGCTGGCTGTTTCACATTAAAAATATATTAACCTGCAGCCATTTATTTAAACATGAAATCCACTCCCAGGCTATGCAGATTTGTTTAACTGAACTTGACAGTAGGAAGGGTTGAAAAGCAGAACCCAAGGGTATCAATCATTTGTTTACAGTTATATTTCAGTGATTCCATTTGAAATCCCAGAAACTAAAGACCTGATTTGAGTCCATTACTTTTGTAAGTAAATCACTAAATATTAAGAGACACGCGGCCAACTTACAATATGGATTATGACAGTGGAATTAAAAGAAATGATCATTTGTAGCACAACGTGAGCAGTTCCCACCAAGCCACACTTATGGACATGGCCCCCAACTGCAGCTAGTCGATTTTGTGGGCTTCCCTAGATTTTGGGGTGGAGCTCAAAAAGAGGGGTTCAGTGCATGGGAGGGGGCAGCTAGGGAGAGGACTGAAGGGAAGGTGGGGTCTGGGCAGGACGAAGGGCACAGGAGTGAGCTGGGGTGGGAGGTCTGGTGTAGGAGTGGACGCAGGAGCAGGGTGGGGATGAGGAGGCTGGGTAGGAGTGGGCAACCTTTTTCATAAGGGGTCACACAACAATTTTTTTACATGTTCCGGGGGGGCCAAACACAAAATAGCCCCAAACCCACCCCTATGCTCAACCTTCTCACAGCGCCAAACCACCACACACACCCCCGTCTCAGCTCCCAGTCTTAAACCCGCCAGCAGCCCCAAACCACTCCCCAGTTTAGACCCTCCGCAGCCCCAAACTGTCCCCCCAGCTTTAGATTCCCTGCAGCCCCAAACTGCCCCCTGCAGCCCCAAATTGCCCCCCCAGCCTTAGACCCTCCACAGCCCCCAAACGCCCCCCACAGTCCCAAACTGCCCTCCAACCTTAGACCCCCCATATCCCAAACTTCCCCAGCCTAAAATCTCCACCATTCCAAACCATCTCTCGCTCCCAGTCTTAAGCCTCCGCTACAGCCCCAAACCACTCTGCCACTGGCCCCGCGCCCAACTAGGGCTCTGTCCCTGAGGCCACCAGCAGGTCTGCACACCAGCCATTGGGGCTCTATGGCAGCCAGCCCTGTTGGCCCGCAGGCCGCCTATTGGACACCCCTGTTGTAGGGTCTGCAAGGGAGGGTGCAGGAGCAGGGTGGCGGGAGGGAGGGAGCAGGAGTACACTGATGGTGGGGGGAGGGGTCTGGATGGGAGGGAGGGTGTAGGAGGTGTTTGAGGCTAGGGGTCTGGAATAGAGGAGGCAGAGAAAGGGGGCGGGGACACCTAGCTGGCACAGCTCTGAGGGGTTGGGCAAACACTCAGCATGGCTCTGCTTGCTGCAGGGAAGGCAGCTGCTGGCTCCTCTCTCTGCCTGCACCATTAGCCATGGTTTGGCCAATGGGAGCACTGGGGGGTGGTGCCTGCATGGAGAGCTTCCCTGTAGCACACAGCTGCTCTTTCACCCATCTGGCAGAGCCCACTGGCCAGAGCCAACCCCCAAAATTCATTACGGATGGAGCAGCAGCAGGTAACTCTTCCAGCTGGCTTATAATTTAAAAGATTTGCAATGAGGATGCCAAGCAGATAACTCAGTGTGGTGGGCAGAATGGGGGAAGGGGCCCTAGAGGGGCTCCACAAACGGCACTGGAAAAAGCCACATTCTGGCCACCCCAAGTTATGAACAGATTACCTCTACGTCCAGTTCCAGAATGTCAGCAGTTCTCTGAAGTAGGAAGCCAATATTGGGTTTTGTTCTTCCAAAGTCTCCATGTACAAACTCTTTAATGTAACTGGATCTTGCTTAAGGAAAAGCAGGCGTGGGCCTTGCACGACGAGAGCAGATTAACGCGGAAAGGGGCAAAGGATATGGTGAAAAACACAAGGCAGCAAAACCAAAGTCTACTTCTCTTCCTCAGCCAAGAGACAGCGTACACGTTTGGGAAAATCAGCTGCGGGAGCTACAGCCGTCTTTTTAGCCTTTTTAGCTCCAAGACTGAAGGCTGCTGTTCCTCACAATCCAGTCTTTTGTTTCTTTTAAACTGGGTAGTGACATTTTAGTAAATTCTAAGCCCATTGCAGTAAGTAGCAACAACCCATCCTAGAGACCAATATTTAGTCATTAGGAGAGTTTCATTTTAAAAGGGACCTGTAACTATTTCTCAAACAATAAATGAGCGTTATACTGCTGGTTCTCCTTAAACACATAATTAGAACCTAAGTGTTAAGCAAATACATCATAAAAACAAATGCATTTGACCCAGGAACTAACACACACAAATTAATTACATATTTTGAGCCTCTCCTGTGGTCCCCATTTCACCTAGGAATGAAACACATTTTTCTCAATTCAATTGAACCTGGAATAGGACTCTTGGTACGTTTATTCATGCAATGTTTGGAGGCGCACATAAAAATCACAGCCAAAGGAGAGGTTAAAAGGTATTTTTCAGGCAAAACTATGAATTTCTGAACATGTTCACTCAGAACACACAACACGTTTATAATGCTATAGCCTAAAATCAGTCCATGTCTGACAAACTTTTGAATGTTGATGTGAAGTTACTGAAGAAATGAAAAAACAAAAATAAAAGAGCTGAGTACTTAGGGTATAATATGGACATAGAGCCAAATGATGCCTCAGAACACCAAAGGCGGCTTGTGAAAATCAGCGTCCCTGCCCCCCCCAAAAAAGCAACTGGCATGTAACATGCAGAGATCTTTATCCAAATCCACAATATATCAAAGGCTTGCAACTCTCCATTTTAAAATTATAGATAAATAAAGGGCCTGAAATTTGTTGTCCTGTATCTTGAAAATAATTAGGGTTTTTTTTGTTACTGAGCAAAATGTATGCCAACTGCATTTCTGAACTTGTAACTTGCACGTTTTTCAGCTCAAAGCAAACTCAAAAAACTTGAGAGCCCAATGTACGAACTAGAGAAAAATCAGGGGTTTACAATGCAAACAACAGACTACCTGAGCATTTGCAGAAGAAACCCCCCCGTCTGACCACTACGTGTCATGCAGTGGGTCTAAAGGATACGTCCCTGCTTGAGTTTTCAGATGTAGGCGAAAGTGATGGTCATCTATGTACTCAGATTTCATGGTGTGAATGACACGAGACCTTACAGCTAAAGGCCTTCTATGAAGAACTCGCAAAGGTGTTTTTTGATCAATCTTTAATTCCTGTCAGAGAATAAAAATAAAAAAAAGAACTGCCCATCACAGTGCAGACACAAAATTACTATATATATATATAGCTTTTTCTTTTCATTTATGACAATTTTTTATTCTGGTAGTTGAAGGATCTTCTGAGAAGTATTTTTTCTTTAAATCATCCCCCAAAGTACATCCAAGAAAAAAGGGGGCAACTATCCTTTAAAGTCTTACTGGAATGGTTTCATGCAGATACTATCTAGTGGAACCACAAATGCAGCAACATAATAACCTTGAAGTCCCCACAGTTTCTCTCTGGAATAACGCCAGGATTTACAAATGCAAGGAGTGCCTCAGGGCACTTCAAATTAAAAAAAACCCAAAACTTGTATAAACTGAATCCAACTCCCCACAAATAAGAATTAGAAAGCAGAGTTGAAACACCCAAAAATGTCATCACATTTCTTTGAAGAGCTTTCCTCTGCCAAAAAAAACAAAACAAAACCATTGATTTGGAAAGCATCTTCTTCTATTTTGACAATTAAAAAAAAAAAGAAAAAAAAAGGTTGAGCACCAGTTGTCCTCATGCATTTTAATGCTTCAAGGCAAAACACACAGTTTTGGAACAACTGTGGTCTCTACTGAGACTGCTCTTGCTACCAGTATCTTACACAATATTCCAATGCTACAAAACCTGATCCCAGAAACGGGCATTTTACCAGCCACCTTACCTCAACACAATATGTCTAAGCAAATGACACTTGGAATGGTTTCTATTCCACCACTACATTCTCTTTTCCTCAAATATTTATGTCAGACCTCCGGTTTGTAGGATTTTACACAGCCACCTGAACACAGATTTATTTATTACGATGATCCCTAAAGTGACTTTGGCTCAGGCTGGACAGAACAAGAAGCTACTGCTTTAATCTCCTCTTCTACATTGCTCATTCATCTGTGACAATGCCAAGATAGTATGAAGGACACTTGGAGTGAGCCATTTTTACCTCCAAAAGCACCTGCTGCTGTTTGATAACTGGCACAACATCTGCCTTCGAGGATGCTAATTACTACTCATGTTGGGTGAAGCAGAAGTACAGCAACAGGGACTGAGTGGTAGGAAAGAGTAAACTTGACAGCATAAAAGGAAGGACAAATGGTAGAGTGGCCTATAATAAAAGGGTGTGAGGAACCCAGGATCAATAAAACACAAAGGCCATGTCTACACTACACCATAATTTCAAAGAAGCTTATTTTGAAGTTCAATGTCAAAGTAGCGGACTTCAAAAATGCACGTCCACACACACAAAGCAAATCAAATTTACCATCCACTGTTTCGAAGTAGTGGCCTAGCACTTCGAAAGGAAGTGTCCACACACCCGCAGCCACTGTTTCGAAATAACAGGTCAGAAATGCCGCGGATGGAGGTCGTATGGCTGACAAGCCCTTCTGGGGCCTGCAGCCAGCTACTCCTTTAAAAGGCCCCTCCCAATACACACATCCTGCACACGCTCAGGACTGCCAGGCTGTACACAGTACAGCACACCCTTTACACAGAGCTGAGCCACTGCAGAGACATTTATGGATCCCCAGCAGCTCCCCAAGGGACATTTCCTCCACGCTGTGGCCAGCCTACTGGCAGTGCTGCTGGTGGCCATCCTCCAATAGCACTACAGGTCCAGCTGCATAGGCCCCCTCCTGCAGGCCCTCTGCAAGGGGCTGTGGCTGCACCCCACCCTGGTGATCCGGCAACACTGGGGCTTTCCCACCAGCACTGACTGGTGGGACCGCCTCATGCTGGGGGACTGGATGATGACCAGTGGCTGTGCAACTTCAGGATGACCAGGGAAACATCTGAGGAGCTCTGCCACTGGCATGCCCCAGCCCTCCAGCACTGGGACACCAGGATGAGGACCACACTTCGCCTGCATAAGAGGACAGCCATTGCCCTGTGGAAGATGGCCACCCCGAACAACCACCACTCTGTGGAACATCAGTTTGGGGCGGGCAAGGCCACCATTGGGGCAGTCCTGATTGAGGTAAGCCAGGCCGAGGCCACGCATCCACTATGGGGGGCAGGGAAAGACACCTCGCAAGGGGTAGCCCTGCATGGGGACAGGTACCACCCGGCCATGCACTCATGGATGCATCTGTATTGCACCCCATGCTGGTCGCCTAGGCAATCAACACCCTTCTCCTCCACAAGGTGGTCACCATCGGGGACCTGGACATTGCCCTGGCTGGCTTCATGGACCTGGGCTTCCCCGCATTGCCATCCAGGCCCTGGAACACAGCCCCGGAACCTTTATAAATAGAAAGGGGTACCACTCCATGGCCCTCCAGGCTCTTGTCACCACCCAGGGCCAGTTCATGGACATGTGTGGGGGCTCGTCGGACAGAGCCCATGATGCTGGGTGTTTCGGAACTCGTGGCTCAGCTGCTGAATGCAGGAGGGCACCTACCTCCCCCTGCAGGAGCTCTCGGTAGGAAATATCACCATGACCCCTGCATCGTGGCTGATGCCTCGTACCCTCTGCATCCGTGGCTCATAAGGCCCTACCTGGGACACACTGACCCGTCCCAGGACATGTTCAATGCATGCCTGAACCAGGCCAGGAACACTGTTGAGCGGGTGTTCAGGTGGTTCAAGGTGCAATTTAGATGCCTCCTCACAAGGCTGGAGGTTAGCCTCCCAAATGTTCCCGTGGTGGTCATGGCCTGCTGTGCTCTCCACAACATTGTGGAGAGCAAAAAGGGAGCCCTTAGCCCAGGACTGGTCTGCCAAGCCTGCTGCTAGGTATGAGCAGCCACCCACAGCCCCATGCTGCCAGGGGCGCAGAGACAGAGTGTGTGTCAGGGTGGCCTTGAGGGAAGCCTTTGCCGAGGGCCCATAGTGACCCTCCCCCAGCCAACTCCTGATCACACCCCCCCACTGCACTCCCACCTCTCACCACTCCCCAACCACACAATCAGGACATGGGAGTAGGAGTGAAACTTTACTACTGCAAATAAAACTTGCATGTTCACAACCCCCTAAACAAAATGAGTGCCTACAACTATGTCCAAAGGGGGAACTATATACAAGAGGGATGGGAAGGGGGCATTTGAGGAGGAAACCTCCTCGATCTGTGTGGGGGTGAGGGGCAGCAGTGTCCAAGAGGTGCTCCAGGGGTTGCACCTCCTTCAGCCCCAGGAGGCGGTGGAGCTTATCATAATGGGGGCACTGTGTGGGCTGTTCCCTGGACCAGCTGGCAGCAATGTGGGCTCACCAATAGGCCGTTCGGAGCTCCTTCACCTTTGTGCAAATGTGTTCGCTGATCCTGGTGGGGTGCACCTGGCCAGCGAGTCCCCTGGCCAGCCAGTCAAACGCATCCACGTTGTGACAATGCATGCTGGTCTGTAGGAGGACCTCCTACAACACAAGGAGGTCCTTTACTACTTCCTCTATCCAGCAGGGGACCCTTTTGTGCTGGCACTGGCTGGGCTGCTGGGACCCCATACCAGTGGGCTCTGGGGTGGGGCATGGGGCTCCTGGCTGGTCGATATGGCTGGCTGGGCGTGGCTGGCACACGGTGTCTTTGAGGAGCCGTCATGCAGCAGGTGGTGTTTGCAGGTCCCAGCTCCTCCTTGATCTCCATGTGGGGGATGGGAGACAGCAGTGTCCAAGAGGTGCTCCAGGGGTTGCACCTCCTTCATCCCAGGAGGCAGTGGAGCTTGTCATAATGGGGGCACTGGGTCTCCCTTGGAGTGGGACACTCCCTCTGCTTGTAGCACACACACAGCTTCCTGCCTGGGGTTGCTGGGTAGCTACATCATTACGCACGGCTGGCAGTGACCACAGAGCCCCGTCAGGGCTGGCCAGAGTGTCTCTGGGCTCCTGCAAGCTGCCACCATGGCAGACCTACTACTTCAAAGTAATAGGTCATCTATAGACACACTGCATCCTATTTCGAAGTGTAACTTTCGAAGCGTACACTTCAAAATAGGGCGCTATTCCCGTCCCGGGAATGGAATAAGGACTTGAAGTTGGGCCTCCTTACTTTGACTGTTATTTCGAAGTAATGTACAACATGTGTAGACATTCCATGCTTAACTTCGAAGTAAGCCCTAACTTCTAAATTAATTTTGAAGTTCATTGCTAGTGTAGACATGACCAGAGAGAAGGAGACACATACTACACCCAGCAAGGGGCAGGTGCTCTATAAAAGCAAGAAAAATACAGATACCTTCATATCATCTAGAACTGCAATGTCTTCCTTCTGTATTGCTTTGTCTGTCCATATTAAGGCACTGTAGGTCTTTGTCTTTTCCTCCTCACCCTCTTTCATGTGTCCAATTGCCTCTCTAAGAAAAATAAATAAATCACAGATACGCATAAACTACATAGCTGTAGAAATGAGGATGTTTGCAGAATTCTCAAAGCATCGTTTTGAAATCACTTGCCAGAGACTGTATATACTGACCTGGTGACAAGCTGTAAATCTCGAACTTTTATTTTGTCTGAAGAGTTATTAATTTTCTGTGATGTCAGAAAGGGAATCAGTTAGCAAAGCTGCCCTGTTACAAAAGCACACGTCCTTTATGATTTTCATGAAATGCAAATGATTTACCTGCTGAAGTTCCTTCATTTCCATGAAAGTAAAATGTATTCTATGAGGATTCACAAGCTCAATTGCAAAGGGCCTTCCTGGCAATATGCACAGAGTCATAAAACATAAAAACATGTTCTAAATTAATGTTTGAATTTACGCATTAAGGTCGGAGAGTGTGAAAAAAGCGTGTTCTCTTATGCAAACACATATGGACAGTTTAGGAGACATGATCATCAGATGGAAGGAAAGAAACAAGGGACATTTTTGGCTACTAAACCCAAGTATTAACAGTAAGTGCAAATTACAGCTTCCAGAGGACATCTTGTACAAGTACGTACTAATTATAAAATAAAATAAGAAAAAAGTTAATTAGCTTATTTGTTGGCACCTAGAGCAAAGCCAGGTGCAAAATGATGCTAAATCCAGCTCCCTCAGCTAAACAGCTTTTGAACTGGCTGTACTTTCAGTGCTCTGGGCCAGTGCTGATCCAAGGATATGTAATGCCCAGAATTATGCCACAAATTAGCCAGTGTCTGGTACACCTCATTATTGACTTTTACTCAGTTAGCTACAATTGTTTCAGTGTAACAGAAAGCTACTGGAAGTATTAGCATAACTGATCAAAGGAAATACATCCAGAAAGTGAAATGATCATCTTAGAAGAGCAAGAAACATTTTTCTAGCTAAAAGATGCAAAACAGAATTATGTAACAGAAAACAATGTATTTATTAATGTGACATAAATGGATTAAAATTAAGAAATGTGAGAGAACACTGATATCACACTATGGATTTCTAAATGTTTGTATTTGTGCAGCCAAGAAGATTATGGTGAGTCTATTCTGTTACACACAGTTCTTATGAAATAATGTCAACCTGTGTCTCTAAATGACTATATCAGGTTATTGAGAGAATGTTTCAAAGCAGCATGCGTGTCACAAGACAGCTTTCTAATTACAAACAGCAAAATGTGCCTGGGTAGCTCCAAGATACTATTTTGTTTGGTTTACTCCTTTAACGAAGGGACATCCCAACCTTACCACGGCCTAGTGTTCTCACATCCACGTCTTCTCTTCCCGAGGATGAAAAATTAAAACCTTTAAAAACAAATATGAACAGAGAGTGAGGGGTTTGTCTTACAAATTTAAAAACTGTCAAAAGTTCTCAGTTTGCTCGTAGTAAAAGGAAAACCATGTAAAGTGATTTTAAAATGTAGCCCATACTCTAACAAAATGAGGCCGTCACTGGCGCATCCCTCTAATAAAAAATTCCTTGTTCCTCTGCCTGAGTGAGGGACATCACAGCCTTGAGAAAGTTTGAAAGAACAAGTTAATCCCAAATGCAATCTCATTCACTGTTAATCCCTGCTCTTTTTCTTACCTAAATACCTAACAGTAGTGAACAGCCTCAATCTGACACTCCAGGCTTTTGTTGTCCCCTCCTTCTGTGACTCTTACCCTTAACATACCTATGAACCTCCCAAGATTTCAGAGAGACTCCTCACCTCTAAGCTATTTGTCTGTTAGCCGTACATTTGGCCAGAAAGGAAAAGGAACTTCAGGTGTCATCTGTATGATGAGAATTATTTTTTTCCCCTCTATCAAGATATGGCAAGGAGAAGGTTGGTATTCATCTTCCTACTTCTGACCTCTTCCCCAGTTAACCTTGCCCAGGAGCTGTCACATCTTCATCCCTCCTAGGAAAAACATAGAAGAAATTCCCACTCCGTAGCTGTAGCTTTATAGAGGTGTCTCAAGACAGCTCTGGAGGCCACACAATCTGGACATCTCTTTTCATTGTATGTGGGGCTTTCTTGGCTTCCACTGCCAGGTGAGCAAGGGACAACAGCAGTGACACCTATCCAGCTATATGTCTCTCCATCAATCATTGGTGTATTTACTAGCTCTATCCAGGCACTAGCCATATCAGCTCCAGATATAAGGCAGGGATCCCTTATTTGAGTTCTGCGAGGTTTCAGTTGGAGCAGCCTCTCATACCTCTTCTCCCCATTAACATACAGGCCTGCGTGGATAGTAGCTGTGAGAGGTCTGCCTACTGAAATGAGGTCCCTCGCAGCACTTGTCTGAATGGCATACTGTAACTACAACTTCGGGATTTTCCCAGTGTCTACTCTGCCATATACAACTGCACGGGAAAAGGAATATTCCTAATTTGCCTTTGTACATAATGCTCACTAAGCCTGAGTCTGGTGGGCAAGAGATGGACAACAGTCACCCCTCACCGACAGATAAACCCCTATTTCATTGATTACTGTTTACACAGTTGATCTCCAAGGCAATGAAATGAGACCAAGAGAAAAAGGATCAAGGTAGGTCTTCTGGAACACCCGAGGCAGAAGCAATTAGTAAACAAGGTTTTCTAGAAGAAAGTTTGACAAACTGCAGGTCTAGAACCTGAGTCTGCCAGTTCTGTGTTCCTGCCACATGTATGCTAACCCCCAATAGCTCCAGCAAGCAGCAGTCAACTGGCTGTGAGCAGTTTGGGTCCCAGCACCAAAGGATGTGCTGCTTTCAGAGGGCCTGACTAGCAGTACACCCAGGGTTTCTGATAGGTCCAGGTACAATGGTTAAGCTTGAAGGAGACACTAAGTCATCTGTGTAACTGGACGGGTCCTCTGCCAGCTCCTACGACAGACTCTGCTCCTTCATCTTCCTCTGGTTCCTGACATCTGACTTTCTGCTCTAACCCTTGGCTACAGTTCAACTCCCAAGATACTACTACACACATTAGGCTTGACTGCTAATGCCCCATCCATGCCTGGGAATTAACTCCCCCATCACCACTTGATGAATACACTCACACTTATTTCACTTTCAGGAAGCACTAGTCAAAGGGTAAGATAACAACTCAACGTTAGCTTCTTAGTATTTTTAATTGTTAAATAGTGTATTTTATAATGAGCATTCACTTATGAACTGTGAAGAAAGAGGTGTAGGACTTAGTGCCATTGGGTCCAGCGTGTATGGTGGTCTTGATCAGGCTCAGCTTCAGAATGATTTTAAAAGCATATAATACTACCCTACAAAAGCAAGCACTGAATTACTGACGGGCCAGGTGTAACGCAGGCATTTGAGAGACCACTCCTGGCTTGCAAGCACAGCTGAGAAGGACGAGAGAGTAGCAGTTTCTCTCTTCATATGCATTCAGTGTGTGTCTACTGGGGCTGGTAACCAATGGCTCAGTTGTGGGGGCTGTTCCACTGGATGCGTAACTGAACTTAAGTACCATGAATTATACATATAACACTGGACACTCACTATCTGCTTTAAATGCTGTCATTAGATGCTCTGAAATCAGCTCTTCCACTGAAGACTCCAGCTTTCGCTCTCCGTCTATAACCCAGGGAGTTTGTGGTAAATTCCTTGAATATTTGTTGTACCTTCCTGTCAATAAAACAAGTAAGTTACCTTTAATTCATGTATCACAGGGGTTTCTCAATCTGTGGCCTGCTTGCAGCCCAATTAGCACACAGTTGTGGCCCATGGGACTTCCTCAGGGCCATATACATAGTATATATGGTGTGTGGATGTGGCCTACATAATACACAGCAAGCTGCATATGCAGCTCACAATGGTAAATTGGTTGCGAACCGCAGCTCTAATGTAATGGGCTGGAGCTTTGAGTTCTAGTGTTTCATAGCACATTACCCTGAGTATTACTGGGTGCTGGACAAACAAATTCTGATGTTGGTTTATAAGAATTTACATACTATAGGAAGAGCACAACAGGAAGGCCCATGGGGAAATTAAGAATGTTGTATTCAGTGCAGGTTTTGGGTGATGTATGCTAAATAAAGTGGAGCCACAATTGAAAAAGGAAGGTAAAAGGAAGTATGAAATAACTTCTCATTCACTGAATAAAACAGGGGCCTATGTTAAAAATAGCACAGGATTATGTAATAGTTGTATGATCATACATCTGCTCTAGGGGCCTAATAAGACGGCACAGCAATTTAATCCTGGAATTTCTGAGTACTTGCCTTTGTCACCTTATTGTTTTTTTTAGCACAGTTTGTTGGCTGTAATTAGTGCATCTATTACTGCATAGTATCACATTTCATTAAAAAATAAAAAAGAAGAGAAATTAAATACAGTAAGGTTAAGGTCTCAGAGTACGCGAGGGTTCTGGTCCATGCACCCTCGTGTAAACCACATATTGTGCAAGTTGGGGTCCTGATTTTCCCCAGCAGAACACATGTTCTGCAGCAGGGGAAGCAGCAGAAAGGTTAGTCCTGGGCTGGGGGGTGGTAGTTGGGGAGTGTTAAGCTTGGCAGTGGATTGGGGCTGTGGGAGGCGGGCAGGGGTTGGGAGGGCTAAGCCTGGGGTGGGTTAGGGCTGCAGGGAGGTGAGGGGTGGAGTTGAGTGCAGGTGATGAGCTGGGCTGTGGGGGGGTGGGGAGTTGAGCCAGAACCAGAGCTGTGCCCAGGTCGTGAGCAGGCAGGAGGGTTGCACCAGAGCCATGGCAGGCGGCTTCTGAGCTGGCAGGGGGGTTGCACTGCAGCCGTGCGGGGGGTAGGAGGGGGAGAGGGTGGCAGCAGTGGCAGGTGGGCAGCTTGTGAGCTGGCAGCAGCGGGGTCACACCGGAGCCACGCGGGGCAGGTGGGCAGCTTGTGAGCTGGCGGGGGGGGGGGGGGGGGGGTTTCGCACTGGAGCCATGTGGGGCGCGGGGGGCGGCCCCCAGGCAGCCTGTGAGCCAGCAGGAGGGTTGCGCCAGAGCCATGTGGGACGGCTTCAACCAGAACTGCTTGCAGGTGGTTTAAACTGGGCTGGGGGGTGGGGTCAGGGTCAGACGTATAAGAGCGGCGTCGCGTACTCGGAGTTCACGTACTCAGACCTTACTGTACAAAAAACCATGCTAATGCACTGTTACAGGTGCTATTTTAAATCTTACAGAGAGGAGATTCAAATGTAGGGATTCTCTAGCAACTGTAAGTCAGCAATACTGCACACCTACATTAAATCATTAAAACCAATACCATCTACTAAGTACTACTACAGTTGCTATGGGGATCACAATTTTGAACTTCTGGTTCCTGTGCATAAATAAGCATATGCTAAAATCAGACCAGTTTCTCTCTCCCTTCTGACAGCTGATAAGCACCAGAGAGGTCACAATTAAGACATCTTTTCACTAAAGCCAAAATGTTTCAGAGAGACACATCCGGGGGGTTGAGGGAAAGGGAGCGGTGCAGAGCCTGATGATTAAGTCACAACAGGAGACTCATGCCTGGTGTACACTACAGAAATAGTCCAGTTTGACTACAATCAGTCAGGGATATGAAAAATCCACCCTACTGAGCAGCAGCATTAAGTCAACCAAAGTTCCCAAGTAGACAAGGCCTGTGTCTAAATATGAGATATCTATTTTAAGTCATTTAGCCTGATTTTACCAAGTGCCTGCCTTCACTGTAAATTCCATTAGCTTGATGTATGGTGCACTAAAATCGACATAATATCGATATATCATCGTAGTAACCTGATGGGTGTAGTGTTCAGTTCAAATTTAAAATTCTGAATGAAGGGTAGTGAAGAAGCACCACATCTTTAAATTGAATTTATCATCCTCCAGAGATATCCTGTATGTGCCCCACAGTTCTCAGGTGTGGCGGAATTAGACTACAAGAAGACCATTTCAATTCAGCACCCGGAAGCCTGTGGTTGTAGGGTCATGAGAGGCTGAAAAATCTTCTCTCTTTCTTTCTTTCTTGCTATTAGCACAGCTGTGGGGTCTGTGGTTCTGGGCCTACTTATGCTAGCTGTTTTTTTTTCCTGCACTGCCTGGTGCCAGCCGCTGCCCCTATGTACCACGTGGCAGGTAGACTGTGGGTCGTGCTTGTGTGATAGGAGGAGAAACTTCTTTTCAGCTGTTTACATTTTCTCCTGATCCCCACATCCCCTCCCTGCCCCTGGAGGCACCACACACACACAATCTTGAACTTTCCCACACCCAGATGTATCACATAGTTTGACCTCAAACCAATAAAAGGACGTGCTGCACAAGGTGCCAGACAGCTTGCATGTGGTGAGGGTCCTGTAGCTGGCCAGGGAAGTCTCCCTCAGTGGCTTGGATATCTGAGGGCTGGCTACTATTCAGGGGTCTTCTAGCAACCCAGGGGATATCTCCCTTGGTGGTCACAATTTTCAGGTGCTGGCTATAGTCGTGGGTCTTTTAACCATCGGGGGAAGTCTCCCTTGGTGGACAGGATTTTCAACAACAGAAGAAAATACTTTGTCACTAGAGTGGCTGTCCTCTTAGAGCAAATTCTTGTATGGGCTTTATCCAAAGGCCAGGGGGCTGATTATAGTTGGGCGTCTTTTAGCCACCCAGGGAAATCTCCCTTGGTGGTCACAATTTTTGGGGCTGGCTATAGTTGGGGGGCTTTTAGCTGCCCAGGGGAGGTTTCCCTGTGTGGTCACAATTTTTGGGGCTGGCTATAGTTGGGGGGCTTTTAGCTGCCCAGGGGAGGTTTCCCTGTGTGGTCACAAGTTTTGGGGGCTGGGTACAGTCGGTTTTTTTTTTTTCCAAAGGCCATTGAAAGCAATGTAGTAGCTCCACAATTACCACAGTTCTCAAAGTAAGGCTGCAGCAATGAAAATTCTTGCTCTGAGGGTCTTCTTTGCTTGGTCTACATCTAGATGCAAGCCTGGGCATGCTGGTAATAGGGGCAAGTAGTGGGTCCTGCCCCAGATTGTTGGACAGCATCCTGGGTCCAAATGTAGACCTGCTGGAGCTCCTTCACCTTTGACTGGACTTTCTCCATCTTGCAGTGGGGGAGTGGCCTTGTTCTGCTGGGGCGGCGGCCATCTGGTGTGGCTTAGGCATTATGAAAGCTTCACCTTGGGGTCTTGGAGCAGATCCTCCTTGCCCCACAGGTCCAGGAGGGTCTGCACCTTTCACCCAGTCCAGGAGGGACCTGCTTCGGAGCCCTGGGGCTGGCTCTTGGGCCTTTGAGACAAAATTATTGATATGAGGATCTTCTTTGATAGGAGGTCTAAATCCAGATCCAAGCCTGCAAAAGATCCAGTGCTTTTGCATCCCGTTTTGAAAACCCAAAATCTTTTTTCTAACCTTTCCTTAACACTTTACTACCTCTCCCCACAATCAATTATAAAAAGCACATCTCTTGTACAGGCAAGCCAGACCCCACCTGGAAAAAGGGATGTTTGGTTAACATGGCAGGGGAATGAAATGTAGGAAATTAAATTTGGGAAGATGTTGTCAGATGCCCACAGCCACTTGAGGGGCATTTTTTCCCATGCTGCACCAGTGAAAATAGCCTGAATGCTACAGGGCTGAAGGAACTGTAGGATAGGTTCCCACAATACACTGCTGCAACAGGAAATTTAAGCAACTTGTGTGTGGCAGCACTAAGTCGATTTTGTGGGGAGCATGTGAGAAGGTGAGGATGCTCAAAATCAAACTGATAAAACCCGGCATTAATAAATTCCAATTTAGCTCATAGTGTAGACACAGCCAAGAACTAAGCTACCAGAAGAATCCTCCTGTTGACTGAGATACCAGCACCTGGTGAGGTGGATTATCTGCATGGATGGGAGAATTCCTCCTGGCAGAACAGCTACACAGATGCACTACCGTGGTACAGTTTGTACCATTTTAAGTGTAGACAAGCCCCTGTGTTCAAGTCCCTGTGCCTCATTCAGAATGAACTCAGATTAAAACCTGCTTTGAATCAGGGAGCGCAGAGACAGTCTTGCATCCTACCACTCAACACACCTACTCCCGTGTCACTTCCCAAATCACAAAGCACAGGCTTCAATCAGAAAAAGAGAAATTTCAGCACAATTCCATTTTCATGAAAACATTGGGAGGGTTTGGTTTTCTTTCAGCACGGAACAAGCTTGAATTTAGAAACCTAAAAAGCTGCTACTAAACAGAATGGTCTTCCTCCAATCTACGCTACTCATAGCTTCATGGTATCTCATGTTAACACTGCATCTCTCATAGAAGGTAGGGAAAGCTTCAAGCAAGGAGCAATCCTGAACTGGCTGGGAGATGGAACTGGATTATCTGAAAAGGTCTTTTCCATTTGACTTCTATAAGAAATAAGGGTGCGTGTAATGACAAGAATTGATTTAGGAAGACTTGGGGGGTGCAAAATCCCTGTTGTAGTACAGAGACTTTATCCAAGTGAAATCTAGTTTATTAAATATGTAGAGTTCAAAGCAGTTACAGGTACACCACCTTCCTCTCATGCCCATGGTCAGCCTTTGTGATTTTACTATCACATTTTCCTGTTTTTAAAAGTTTCTCCCTTCCCACTTGTTCTGTGAAAAACACAGACAAACAAATGAGGAAACTGACTAATTCCATTTCTGTGGTGACAGTGAAATGACTATGTACAAAAGCACTGTCAAATGCAAAACATAAACAATACGCTAAGAGGGAAAACACATTTCTTTCATTTCTAAAAACTTACGAGTTGCCTGTAACAATGGCTGGCTAAAATTAAGCCAGACAGATGTGATTTTGAATGGGACAGTTTTTTCTTAATACTGCAGTTTTTAATTAGGGTCCAGAAATTCAAAAGTGAAGGTCCTGAAAACACAGCTAACTCATGCACTCCACTCACTGGGTCAGAGTCTGATTTTCATTTACACTGCTGTTAAACAAGGAAACTACTCCTACAGTCAACAAACTGTGCCCTGGTCTGGATTTATACTAGACTAAACAGAACAGAGCCCTGCATCATGTATATGGCTGAGATCAGAGCTGTCCTGTTCATAGGATGATTTGTGGTGGCTATCCCAGGCCCCATAATTTGGAGGAGGGGCCCACAGCAGCCACCTCTACCATCCTTTGGATGGGACAGTCCCCCATATTGATGTTAGCCATGGGGCCCAGGCAGCCCACACTCACCACAGTGACAGAAGCCAAGGGAAGCAGAGCGATGCAGCAGCCTGCTGCACAGCCATCTCCCAGCTGAGTTGCTCTGCTTCACCATGGCGGCAGGAAGTGGAGTGTCCCAGCCCTGGCCCCAGCCAACTTCGCTCTGCTCCCCCAAGTAATGGGAGGTTTCTGTGGTCATAAGTTCATCACAGCTTCAGCTCAAAACAAGCAGCAAGTACTATGGGGCTTAATAGACCCAGTCGTTCCAAGCTTAACGTAAGGACTGGGGTCTTTTACACACCAAGGTCTTCTGTCCATTTGCTGAATTAGGAAGAAGGCCCTGAGACAGTTTAAAACAAAGCTATTTATATAAAATCTTTTTTCCGTATATTGGTCCCTGCAAAACCAGTTTGAGCTAGCATATGCATACCTCTCTAGCGCATCCAGGGCAGGGGGTAACTTCAATGGGCTGATAATGGAGGAAATATCTTAGCATCTCCTTTCTAGTAATGAAGTATATGTAATTCAACAACCATACATAATTACATTTTCAATACAATGCACCCCACATAGTATTAAATGTAATTCAACAGGATTTAAGTGAATACAGTTAAGTTTATTCATAATATTACAGGAAACTGACAGTATCCCTTTTCACACATCTGATTTTTCTCAAAGGCCCACCTTTGCAGCAGCCAGTGAAAACAGATGTATGTGTCTTGCAGCATGCTTTGAAGGCCATAGACTTGGTCTACCTTTGTGCTCATTACAATAAATATTTCACAGCCCAATCACTAAAATTAAACAATTACATATAGACCATATGGAAGAGAGTTGGACAAAAGATTGTTCATTTTTGCATTTTACTATTTTGTTTTATATGCTTTTTCCCTCTTTAAATATTAAATTTGTAATGCCTTTAGTTCTGTGTTTTGATAATGGTTATAATCTAAATCTCAAGCTTCAAGGCTTCAACCTGTCACCTCTGGGTTACTGATCACCTACTAGAACATCTGGATGTCTCACCCAACTGATTCCCTGCCATTGTATGAACTACAAGCACTGGCAGAAATTTGGTCTCTCTGGTTCCCAGAATACGGCACACAACTGTACAGTCTTCTGAGGACTAAAATGCTTTAGTTTAACTAAACTCAACATAGGGGTATCTGAATGACGTTTACGAGCCTAAGATATGAAGGAGAACAGATTAGGTGATCAGGTTGTCTCTTTTGGCATTAAATGCTATGAAACTACGAATGGCAGGTGAAAAGTAAACTCTTACCTCTCTAGAAAGTACACTATGACTTCACTCTTACATATCTGTATTATTTTCCCCTATGGTTAATAACAAGAGTAATAATAAATAGTAGGATTCCATTTAGTTACAGAGCAGGGACTGATCAACATTTTTAAAAGAAAAAACAGCAAGAAAAATATATTACCAGCTACAAAAATTGCACCATTAGTGCACTGAATTTCCAGGGCAGCACAGATACTCTTTGGTGAACTTGGGGGACAAGGAAAACGCCTACATAAAAAGAGAGATTCAAAAGACAAGCAATTTCAAAACATGATGATGAATCATTGCAGCAAAAGTTAATCTATGTAGTTGTTTCCATATACGCAAGGAATGCTACAATATAATACTAAACATTAAGGGATCCCTTGCAAATCATTAAGTAAACAAACATGAACACACAATACATTGCAAAATATATTTTAATTCATTTTGTCAACTGATGTTATAATTTTATTTATAACACTTCAAAGTATACTCGGAAAATCTATTGTGGTGTGTTTTACAGAGATAATGAAAATCTTAATACTGTATGGAACTTGCCTACATCATCTAGTCAGTCTTTACTGGGAGGAGTAAAAAAAGACAAATTATTCGTGTGTAGTTCAAAAAATTGCACATTAGTTAGTTTCTGCTACCATGATGCCACACGATTCTAGTGTGAATCTCAAAATATTTCATTTTTTAAGCTATTAAAGCCCCAGATCCCAGAGCCATGGAATTATTGTGAGCATCTTAGCATCATTCTTAAGACAAGCAATCATCACTTGCAGTTGCAAAGAGAACAGTTGCAGAGAAAAGCTTGAATGTACAAACTCTAAGTCTTGCAAGCTAGAACGCAAATAAATTTATTTTTAAAAAATCTCTCTTGATTTTGGGGGCCTGACTCATGATTTTTGAATATTTGGTGTTGGCAATATTGCAACTATTTTATATGATCAGTTTTAAGCAGCCAAAGCATTTTACTGCTGGTAGAATAGGAGAGCAGCGATGGACTTGTGGCAGTTTGACTATACAGGAATAAGCTAAGGTTCATACCCTCATGGCACAATCTAGCCCAAAATTTGCCAATCAGTATCTGGAGGGAGAAAATTGTTTTCAGCATGTTTTTTCATTTTTTTGTGAAGCATTGTAAGATTATTTCTTAGATAACATCATCCTAATATCATCAAAAGCCATGCAAATGCACCATTTCCTGATGAATACATACACAACTATATAGACCAGTAGATTTTTAACAATTAACAACGCTTGTGTATTGCCCTTTAACACTTTCCTCTTCACCTTAATTCTGTACAGAAGCAGCCCAATACTAAGAAACAGTTTCAACGTATACTTACTTACGGAAATCCTCTTCTTTTATCTTGTCCAAAGCTTTTATAATTGCCATTCTTGTGAAAACAGACTACACAGTGAAATGAAAAATAAAATATCTGAGTCAAGGAAATATGAGAGGCTGAAGAAAGGATGTGGGTAGGGTAATTACATCATTTTGCCTAATGAGGAAAAAAAGAACACAAATACTCTTATTGATATAGTATGCTTTTTTGTATTTGGAGCTTAAGTATCATATTTTCCTGTGCCTGAAAATGTTTCCAAAATCAGCATATGCTGACACCCTACTAGTTGTGATGCTGCTACTTTAACAACATACTCTGGTCAACAAGTCCCTGATTTTGCCAATACTTATGCAAATGAGTAACTCAATTTGCACATGTAAAGTTATTCAGCATTAGTATCTGCAGGATTAAGGTTTAACATTTTTAAAGTGTATAGACAGATCTACACAAGGGGAGAAAAATCAACCAAAGATATGCAACTCCAGCTGCGTGAATAGCATAGCTGATGTCGACTTGTCTTAGGTCAACTTTTCCTGCCATCCCCATAGCGGGAGGTCAACATGTGACACACTCCAGTTGACCTCCCTTATTCTTCACGACTGCCAGGAGTACTGTGGTCAATAGGGACACCCTAAATACTCAATTTAGTGCATCGCTATTACACATGCTAAACTGAACCCCAGAAGATCAACCTCCACTGTGCTGATCTCCCCATAAATATAGACATGCCCCATGTGTGGGCAGACACTGAAAACTCATGATAAAATCAGTGGGACTTGGGGTAGAAGAAAAAGGCTCTCTCTCTCTCTCTCTCCGATTCTAGAAGATATTCTAAAATATGAGTACTTGTATCTCATTCTATGGTTTATATCCAACTTCCCATCATCTGAAATACTGGCGTTTGCGAAATCATTACAAACTATATCCTGCTACCACAGATAGGTTCACAACAAAGCATAATTTTTCCCCAAATTACTTGCATATTTGTTTTTATAAACCTGGGATGGGATTTTCAAAAGTGCCTAAGGGGCTAGGAGCACAAATCTCATTGACTTGGACTTGCGGTCTTAACCCATTTAGATGTTTTTGAAAAATCCCAACCCAGATCCTTCAAAAAGAGCAGAGACACACAATTGCTAGTTCTGTCTCTTCTTAGCTGTAGAAGATGCCAAAATAAACCTCTAACAACTTTCTTCATTCCAGAAGACACAAAAAAAATGTAAAGGAAAAAAGGTCAGGGAACTGGAGGGTTCAGGCAATGATTTTTGAAAGATGGAGCCTAAAATTAGACGTGAAAAGTCATATTTAGGCACCGACATTAATGAGGTCACTTTCAGAACAGCTGAGCACCCACTAGCCCCCATATACATCACTGGGAGCTGCTTACAACAATCCTGTAAACAAGGCTACAAATGTAGGCACCTGTGTCTGGACATCAGAGTTTATTTTTAGGCTTCAGTTTTTGAAAATCTTGGCTCCACTGTACCCCTAATAATATTAACAAATGTTACAGATCATTTATGTACTGGTGACAATGGATAGCAGAAAGCGATGTTATGTATGGAAGACTAAATATAATTGGGTTAACGTATGTCTCAGATTTTCCATGGAGAAAAAGAACTTTTGAGAGAGAAAACAAACCCCTACAAAACAAGTACAGAGTTCTGCTACGGAAAAATATATATAAAACTTGCCACAGAAGCACATGACTAGGACACAAGCCTTCGTTTAATTTTTTTTGAAAACGGAGCTCCACTTGGATCTAATATCACCAAAGTGATATTCCTGGGTCCCTGCTCTGAACACAACAGACATGCACAGCACAAGGCAAGGTAGATGACTTGTTCACCATGCATGTGTGTGTACTGGGAATTTCCACACACATCTGTCAGGGAGGAAAATAATCGAGCAGGCAGGGTGTTAATCTGGGTTCAATTTCCTGCTCTGCTAAAGGCTTCTGGTCTGACACTTTGGATGCATCTACGCTAGGAACTAACTTCGAAGTTAGGCACTACTTTGAAATAGTCAGCAGACAGCCTACACACATTTTCCCTTACTTCCAAGTTAACTTAAGGGAGCCCAGCTTCGAAGTCCTTACTCAATTCCTGGGAATGGAGTAGTGCCCTACTTCAAAGTAGGATGTGTGCAGATGCTCAACTTCCAAGTTATTTTTGTAGTGCAGACACAGCCTTAGTCTCTCTTTGGCCTGGTCCACACTGATGGTTGCATTTGAAATACAGACTGCTACCTGCTGGAATGAAAAGCAGGCTGCAGTCACACTGGTTTGTAGCTACACGTGGCAGAGAAAGGCCCTGGAAGCAGCAGGCAGTGGAGAAAGGTTCCAGAAGCAGGAAGCTCCTGAAACCTTTCCTCAATGCCGCCTCTCTGCCAGAGCTCTTCCCCACTGCAGGTATCTCACTGTGATGGGAGCAGTAGAATGCCACACTGCTAAAAATAGCAATGGAGATATGGGAGGCACTGTAGGAGTCCGTGAACAGCCATGTAGGGTACACAGGCTAAGGTTCTGGTGTGTCTTCACTCACATAAGCAGCACTTCTTTGTACTACTATTTACACCTGCACAGAGGAGTATGCTGTATATGTATGCTACGCCCCACGTAAGTACAGACATAGTCTACGTCTCAGTTCTCTGTGTGAGGATAACAGTTCTCCTTTACCTCACAGAGGTGCGGTGCTGATAAAAGCATTGAAGTTCATGAGAGTGACAAAGAAAATATAAATCTCAGAGTTGTACTTAGACATCTTAATATAGTCTGTAAAACCAGTTAAAGGTGATCAAAGAAAACTGGCAACTTTAATTTGCTTCAGAAATGTATGCTTAATCCCTCTTTCTGCAGGTGCAAATTAGTCATCTGCTTATGTACTTTCAATGTGCTCACCTCCTTGATATTTAGGCCTAGTCAACACAAAAACACCTACCCAAAAATGAAACTTTCCCTCTGTTTCTAGGCTCCTCCCAGGTCATGCTGTCAACTACACTGTGACAGCTAGAACGTATCACTCTGGGATATCGCAACTATTCAGGAAGATTAAAGTGGAATATGCAGCTGGTCTTTAGGGTCTCAGGTAAGTTATGGGTATCATTGGATAAAGGGTTTCTTTGTTATTTCCTATCTGATAGATATACAGGCTCTTAAAAAAGCATTTTGGATGGTATTTATTTTCAGTTCATATATTCTCATTGCACGGTGTTTCTTGCATTGTGTTACACAGGCAACACCATTTTCACCAGAGCTGGCCAGGGATATATTTTTTCTTCTGAATTTTTTTTTTTTTTAAATCAAACCAATTATTCTTCCATTTTGCCCCATAATTTTTCCTTCATTTTTCAATTCCAATAAATTATTTTTTGTTTTAGTTTTTTGGTTGCTGAAAAAAATTAAGTTTTTGGAAAAATGGGAATTGCCCATACAAATTTCCATTTACTTGAAAAGCCTGTTTATATCATAAAAGTCTGAAGAGAATTTTTTTTGCCCACCTCTAAAAATTACTTTCAGGTCACTTGCTCTGACTCAGCTATACCATGCTTGTATACAAATATAAATATACACACACATGCAAACAACACATGCAAGTGACTTGTATAGAGAACTGTTAAAGACTTCTCATGGAATACAGTATCACACAGACTGATGCTGATTCCCATGTCTCCTAAATTATGTTTGGCTATGTTGCATCTTTGGTACTAAAAGGCAAATCCTGCTCCCTGCAGACACAGACCTCTGATAACTCAGAGGAATCTGTGCGCTTTGCTGTATGCCAGGAGGAAGAGAGGATGAGGATATGCAAAACCCAAACAGGATCTGCCTTCCCTGTAACTTCTTGGTGTATCTTTCATGCCACTATATGTATGAGTTTAACAGTCACCTGAGGAAAGGTGGATTCAGCGGTGATACAACTATTGTACACCCCCCAAAAGAGGGTGAGTGCTACTGTAGTCCTGGTGTTCCCATAAGAGACTGGAAATAGCTCTGCTATCAAGCACAAAGCACATTTAACTTGGACTGTATCCTAACGAGAGCATTATACTGTGTACATGAAAGATCTGAATTCATGGTTGGGCTAAAACCCACCATTGTAATACAGACAACTGGAGCATAAGAAGTTGGGACAAGTCTACAATACCAAAGACCACAAAACTATTTACTGTGGCACAAGGAGATGAAATCAACATTTTTCATGAAGAGACTTTTCATCTGAGGATTTCATTAGCCAGGGTAAAGTAATTGTGTACCTCTTTTCTGTGTCAGTCCAGAAAGTATTAAATGCCTTTTTTCAGCATTAAAGAAAAAGTTAGTCCTTGGGAGAATTCCTGAGCTGCCAGACCTGAAGAGAAGATGCTAGGAGGCAGATTTGAGAGCTGTGTAGGAGAGAGTATAAAGAGAACAGAAGTGCTGCCATCCAGTCTTCTCCTAACCCACAAGGATCCTGAAACAGACCTTTGCTAGAGAAAGAAAAATCTGAAGAATTATTTGCCTTACTGTACTGTGAACTATACAAATTCTCAGAGACTGCAATCATGGTAAGATCTCTCTTTGTTTCCTTCATCAGTTGAACTAAAAGAAAACAGCTCTGTATAGGTTTTGTTTCATTTGCAATGGAGGCCAGAAGAAAATGCTCTAGGACCAATTTTTTTTCCTTCCCCTTTTGTTAAGGCTAGATTCTCTCTCTTCTTTTAAGCCTGACTTTAATGTCACTGAAGGGGAGTAAGTAATGGTCCTGTCACACCGATATTTTTTAGGGTATCCACACTAAATTCCTGCTAGTATTGCGAATGTTTTTGAAGTGATAGCCCTCTTGCTGAGGGTCTGATTCTTGGACATCCTAAACAGAAGTGAAGATGAGTTGAGAGAAGAAAAGGTGACACGTGAAACAACCAGAGAACCCTTCAGAGAGAGTGGAAAAGAAAAACAGGCACGAAAGTAATGACTGAATTTCAAGAAACCTTCCTTTATTGTAACCATTGACATGAAAATTTTGACCCCAGAAGAATGATGCTGAGGACAGATATGGGATTCTTACCTGTTTGTTCTTTGTTGGCTTGAAACAGTCTGGACATACTGTGGCTCTAAATAGAAACAGAAAATGTATATCAATCTACTTAAATGAAAGATTCTTATCAAAATGAAAATACCCAGGTATCAGATCTAATTTTTGAGCAGGCATGTCCCCACATTCTATCCCTCTGACCCTTCAAGTCTGAGATGGAGTTAAGATTTTTCATTCTTGAATTGATGGCAGAAGGTTCAAGTCTATTTGACCTACACAGACTAAACGCTGATTACCCACAGCGCACGTACACCATTGGTAGTAGATGTGCAACCCCTTCCCATTTTGACTGCTAACACCACCTCCTGGATTTGAGTTGGAATGAAGACATGGGGGGAGGAAGGGAGATCAGTTTCCTTTGTGCTTTCAATAAAGAATGACTGACAGCATTTTGCATCATTGCACAATGCATGGACCATAGGTCTTCACTGGTCCTTTTCCTGTTCCTAACCCATGCTTTGTGGCTTAAATGCAACCCCTTGACTCACAGTGTCCCAATCTATCTTTAAATGCTATTATTGAACAGGAAAAAATTTAGTCTAATGTATGAAAAGTGATATCAGACCACTCAGAACTCTGAGTTTTTTTTCTAACATTCAAAAGAAAACTAGCTCCTCTAAGACTGCTTCAGGATAAAACAAAACAGTGTAATAGCACACCCCGTGTTACTTCCTACACAGGCTATTTGTGGGGGACAATAGAGCACACTGTTTAAATTCTAGAAGAAGGAAGTAATTCGTTCTTACTTTAATCTAGTTTCCAAGCACAGGTTAACAAAAACAAGTTGAATGTTCCACTTCAAACCACAGAGCACTACACAAAACAGAGCACTCACACACCACCTACAGGTGTTTGCACAGGAACAGGATGAGAGGGAACAGAGGAGACAGTAGTGGCTGTTTCTGGAACCCTTATCAAAATGGGCTGCATCTACAATAGTACGTGCTTTTGGAAAATCCAGCCCTTTTTTGAAAGAACATGCGGAGCATCTGCACACAAAATGTGCTTTCCATCCCAAATCGAAATAATGCAGCTCTTCTTCCAGAAGCCCTTTCCCACTCCTCGATCAGGAAGAGAGCCTCCTTTTGAAAGCATCTTTTTTTTGGGGGGGGGGGGGGGGGGGAGGGGGTGGTGGAAAAAAGCATGTGTAGATGCTCCACAGACCCTTCTTTTGAAAGAGCAGCCCTCATGGTGCCACATTTTTCAATACGTTGGCTGTTCTTTTGAAAGATTGGGCTGTGTGGACACTACCAAAAGAGCAGATAAATCTTTTGATCTGCTTTTTTGTGTGTGGATGCACTCTTTCAAAAGAAAATTTTTGGAAGAGATCTTCAACAATCTTTTGAAAGAAGTTCTTCTGGTAGTGTAGATGTAGCCAGAGTGTTACCACTCAGACTGCTCATATCCCACACCCTCCCCCAAACCATATTTTACCATGTTCTCTATTATTGAAACTGACACAAAGAGCCTGTTTAGAGGAATCAGCTGGCATTTGGCCAAAGGCCACTACAAGCTCAAAAAAGAAGCTACTTCCTTACCACACCAAGAAGTCAAAATCACTTTTAAAGCCCTGATAATTAAGGTATCAAGTTTTATCTCAGTCATATTAGAAATAATCTAAGATATACTTGCACACGTACCCAGCCTTCCCCAGACACAGCCCTCTGTCCGAGAACACTTGCACATCTGGAGAACTGCCACTTGAGAAAATTCTCTGGGTTACTGGCCACAGTACATAATATAATGTATTACCTACAAGTCTTACCATAGCTCTCCAATCTGGCTGCAACAACAAAGCAAATGGAGGGGTCTCTTTCCTTAATTAATGCCCCAGTGGTGCTGGATGATATATGGGAATAGAGATCCCAGGATTTCTTTACTGCTTTCTCCTCCCCTGCCACCACCGTGACCTGTCCAGCTACATTGTACTGCTAGCGTGCTAACTTGTTGTTTACAAACATTTTCAGAAGGTTGGCCAACACAAAGAAGAAGTAAGATGGGAGGGAGAACAGAGAATGTGGAAGGAAACAAGACAGACTGGGCCTGGAGAGGGAGTGAATGAGGACAGAGATGAGAGAAGTGGAACTCACTATAGCATTGCTGGCAGCTGGACTCCTACTTGCAACACAGTCAGAGTTGTGGGCTTCCTCTTCAAGCCACAGAAAGAGGACTGGGGAGGGAAATAATTGAACTTTTATTCTTCCCTGTTCCCCCAGCATCATCTTCTAACGTGAAGTCTTCTCAGCCAGAGAAGGTGATCTTGTAAAGTAAGAGATTTGGAAGAGGTGTGGCTGGTGGGCAGCAAGGATGTGACAAATTAGGCATGTGAAAGAGATAACAGCCAGCAGGGGCAGCAACAGACAGGAGCAAGTCAGAAACGCCAGAGACGTGATCTAGTTTCTGACCTTGAAGGTATATAGCAGCTGCCAACTGATGGCATCCTGGTCAGAAAAGTTGTCTGGGAAAGCTGCTCCCATGCGCTGATTTAACACCTGCTTGAGCACATGCAGCAAAGCTGCCCGAAGCTCTAGCCTTTGGGGAGAGCAAGCAGGAAGACCATTTCCTTAAAATTTGCTCCTCTAGCCATTGAGGTATGGGACTAGATAGCAGTTGGAGTTCCAGAAACACTATTTCTTTGCTACTGGGAACAGGATTTCTATGAAAGCCACTCTGAAGAGCTAAGCCAAACATAATTATGCAGACTGCCTATTTTTTCCCCTCAAAAAGTTGTCTTTAAGTGAAATGAACTCATGTCAGCTCCTTCCCTCCATACCCAAATCCCCAAATCAAGCAGAAACCTCAGCATTATATAAAGAGAAGGGGTTTTTATGCATGCTTGCAGATCATCAAAACTACTTCATAAACTATGTAAACTCATTGTTTATTTTAATATGAACAGTGCAAATGGGCCTAAATCAACTACCGGTCCTCACTCCGTGACAGACACCACCCCTCCCCGCCACCCATTCTTTAAGGAAAAGGAGTTATGAATATAAATACTCATAACTCACGAATACTTTGGACAAAATGTAGCTTTTGGCCTATTGCTTCAATCTTTTAACCTGCTGAATCTGTAAATCCTTTTTATCCATGTACCATTTTTGTAGTTGATGCTGTAAGTGTTCACTCTCTCTGGGGCATCAGGCACTGGCCTCTGTTGGAAGACAGGATACTGGGCAAGATGGATCTTTTTGGTCTGACCCAGTGGTGGCTGTTCTTAGGTCTACATGCGTTCCAAATGTCTGCCCTGTGAAGAGCTCAATGGGAAGTGTGGCTAACTTATTGTGAGAGCATGGCTTTTGAGGGGATAGCAGTAGTTAGCCAACAAAGGGCCTTTAATGAGGGACCAATCCACATCTGAAGAATTGTGGTCTACTTTCAAACCAGTGAATAGGCAATGGCTGATTGCCTAAAAAGGACAGGTACTGGTGATTTCACCCATGTGACAATCTCCATCTTGAGGTATACTGTTACACAAAGAAAACAATGGGAATTCCCTCCACAAAAGAACGGTATAAAGAGGGCCCTGGGGTTCCTCCATTTTTTTGTCTTCAGCGTGCCTTGGAAATTGTGTGACTCACCCTAAGAAAAACAGAGAACTTTACAGGAGACCCAGGTGAGGACAAGATCATTTCTGACAGGAAGATGGCACCTGATAAAGGCATCTGTTTAGGGTAAGAACTCCCAAATAACTGAATACGGTAGTAACAAATTTAATTTGGTAACTCACTTTGATCTGCTCATTCTTATTTATGATCACTTAAATGCAACTGTTTTCCTTTTTAAAAATACCCTCTTGTTTACAAATCAAGCCCAGTGTAAATTGTTATTACCTGGGGAGGACTATACATTGCTAAAGAGGACCTGCCTAATGAGTCCTCCCTGTGCAAATCTTTTGCACAGAGTAAGGTACATTTATTTGGGGTTTTGATCCCTTCTTGGGGTTGATTCCCTGGGTGCTGTGTCCTAGAACTGCATCAACCCAGAGCTGTGGTTAAACAGTGCTTGCATTGCTCTGGGGAAGGGGGTAACGCCCCCTCTGTCCCTTGGCTGGGGGAGAACAGAGGGTCTGACAGAGTATGACATGGTGATGGGGAGCCTCAGAGAGCAAGCAGGTTGATGTCCGTGGCATTATCAGCACACTGGGAAACATCCCAAGAAGTCTTCTGTTGCCATACCCACTGTAATGGGCCAAATCAAAATTAAGATCCGCATACTCCCTGACCTCAAGTTTGACAATCCAGATCCAAACATACCCAAAGTCCAGGCTGTTTGGATTTGGTATGCAGATTCAGCCCCTTAGAAATACCATAAATTTAAGCTGGGAAGAGAAAACTGGATTTAGATTTAGGTTCAACTCTAGATCACAAAATACAGGAGACACTGCATTTGCCACGGACAAATGAACAATCTTGCACAATATTAAGATAAAGATCTTGTTGTTCGTATTGCAACTTACAGGAAATGGCAATCCTCATCAGTTTCCGGGTGAGCAAAAACCACACTCACTTCGAACAAGCTCTAAGACACAAAAGAACAGTAACAGTTTTCTTTTGCCAGCAATTTATTAACCACATGTACAACAAATGTTTTAAGGATCCTTACTGTCATATTACAGAAAAAGAGTAAAGAAGGAGACGAGGAAGATGGAACTCAAGTCACACAATAGGTATTTGCCTATTATATATGAGGGAACTTGAGCAGAGAGAGAACTACAGGCTTTGAAGGATCAGATCTTTATTGGTAAATGTCAGTAAACATGGATTTCATTGTACACATACCAATCAATGGAAAACTAATTTCTTTTGATAACAGAAATTTACAAAAAAGGTAAAGAAAAATGCTGCTTGAGAACATATTAGAGTTTCAGGATATTAATAAATTAGCATATTTTGACACATGGTGTTGACAATTGCCGTGGGAGCTGGCAACTCCAGACTGCTACCAGTCAGTCATAAATCCATTTGGAGTTGGAAAGTTCACCACAGAGTTTGTGTTCACACAAATTTGCAGGGCCATCAATCATTATAAACTTTACACTTTTCAGTTTGTCATTAAATTGTCTCATCCTCCTGTCCTCCATTAAATTGGCTGATTTTCCCCATAAGCCCCCACAAATGTGAAAATTTAAATTGATAAATGTTTAAAGTACTGATATTTGCTGTCAAAATTTTATTTTAAAAAGTCAAAAGCTGTCAAGTCTACCTATTATGGTCACTCTGCCCAGCAAATCATTAGAGAAAAGCCAGACCAGTCAATCTGTAAGTTCATTACAGGATGACCGGATGCCTTTAAGGACATAAAAAGACAGTGTGATTGAGGGGACTGACAACCAGGAATTGCAGAGCAGTGTTTCTTGAATTATGTTCCACGGAACAGTGGTATTCTATGAACAACTCACAGATGTGCCATGAGGGTCTGATGTTTTTTTGGTACCACACACTGAAGGTATATATTTTCTGTTATTAAGAAAACCAAATGCAATGTTACTTCTTCATTACTATGATATCTGATTAAATTACTTCATTTTGTTTTTTTACTGTATATGTTGCTGTTTGGTTTTTTTAGTTGTGTGTGTTTTTTTGGGGATAATTTTTTTAAGGAAATTTTTATTGGTGTTCCACATAAAAATATTATTGGTTGCTGTTCTGTGATCTCAAAAAGTTTAAGGAACACTGGTCTAGAGTAATCCCAATGCTGCCCACAGTTCTCTTGACTTCACAAATCATTCTCGCATTACCTCACTTATTCAGACCCCAACCCACCTCACAGGCCTACTGAGACAATTAGTGAATGTTTAAAAGATTTTAAGTTATGAAACATTAGGCTACATCTTCACTAGAGTTATGTCAACACAAGTTACTCTGATAGATCATAAATGGCAATAGTAACATCACTTGTGCATGTTCACACAACTCTGTGTCAGCAGCATGCATACACATTTGGCTCTCTAGCATCAACAAAGAGAGCAGGTTGCCATGGGTAGCTCTCCTACCATGCAGTTCCCCTCTTTCTGCCTCTATAAGCTGTGGGAATGGGAAATGGATCACAGTGCATTATGGGTGCAGGTTCACCATCCCATGACACATTTTTTCTGTCCCATCATTCCATGGGTTTCTGACTGTCATGCTGTCTTTCAAAAGCCCTTCTAAACATATGCTCACCATCTTTGCCTGAAATTAGGGGTCCAGCACTGCTCTCTAGTCTTGTGACAGTATTGTGAACACAGTGCAGCCGATCATGCAATATTTTATGAGCTGCAGGAGCCTGCAGTACTTTCCTAGCTGTGTGCCAAACAAACAATTATAGATTACATTTTGGCATTCATGGAGTAATTGCACAAAGTGAACTGTTGCTATTTGGCTCGAGAAACAAGCATCAAGTGCTGCGATCACATCATCTAGGTATGGAAAGACAGTGGCAGCAAAACTTCTGGATGTGCAATGTCACCTTCCCAGAACTGTGTGCAGAGATCACCACTGCCCTGCAGCAAAAGGACACCAAAACAAGAGCTGTGCTCCCAGTGGAGAAGTGCATGACCATTTGTGTGTGGAAGCTGGCAATTTCAGACTGCTACCAGTCAATCATGAATCCATTTGGAGTTGGAAAGTCCACCACAGAGTTTGTGTTCATGCAAGTTTGCAAGGCCATTAATCATATCCTGGTAAGGCAGACTGCAACTCTTGAAAAGGTGTGTAAAACAGTGGATGGTGGTGTGGCAATGGGATTCCCCAACTGTGGTTGGAGACAGATGGGATACATATCCACTTTTTGTTCCCAACCACCTTGCAATGGAGCACATCAATAGAAAGAGGTACTTTGTTATGATATTGCAGGCATTTGTGGATCACCAGGGTCATTTCACTGATATGAACATGAGGTGGGCAAAGAAGGTTCACAATGTACAAATCTCCAGGAATACCGGCTTATAAAGAAAGCTGCAGGCAGTCATTTTCTTTCCAGACCAGAAGATTCAAGTGGTTTTTTTTTGTTTTTTTTTTGGGGAGGGGGGGTGGAATGCTGAAATATCCACTCCCCTAGCTCATGAAGCCTTACACAAATAACCTGCACAGCAGCAAGGAGTGCTTCAACAACAAGCCAAGCAGGTGCAAAATGACCATTGAATGTGCACTTCACAGACTGAAGGATGGCTGGTGCTACCTTTATGGTTGGTTAAGCCTCAGTGACGAAAATATTCCCATGGTTGTAGAAACTTCTTGCACACCGCATATTTGTTAAGCTAAGGACAAATTTCTCTGGGGTGAACAACGGAAGCAGATTGCCTGGTGACTGTTTCTGAGCAACCAGAATCCAGGAGTATGAGAGAGGCACAACTGTTTACCTGACACTTGGAACAGCCATTTAGATAATTGCTTCCTCAGCGTGATTTGTAGTCTATGAATGGGCCACGTGCCAATATTAAATAAGAAATAAATATATGGAGATACGCATCTCATAGAACTTGAAGGGACCTTGGGAGGTCATTGAGTTCAGTCCCCTGTCCTCCTGGCACGACCAAGCACCATCTTTTTTTGGGCCCCAGATCCCTAAATGGTCCCCCTCAATGATTGAGCTCACAACCCTGGGTTTAAGCAGGCCAATGCTCAAACCACTGAGCTATCCCTCCCCCCAGTTGTTGCTAACTCTGTGGCAACCTCCAATTATGGGAGATAAGTAAAGATTAATTTTCTAAGAGTATATTTTTATTAAACAGCAATAACTAATATATAGAAAATGATTCCCTGCAAGGGACATAACGCTGAGAGGAGCACTCAAGTCTGGCTCTCATAGCTGGAAGTCCAACCATCTTTTGGGAACTATCTAAAGGGATGAAAAATCTTCCTGAAGGTATAAGAGTTCTGCTGGCTGGAGGAGCCCTGGAACTGCACAGCTTCCTCTCCCCACAGAGCCAGCAAATGCATCAACTCCCATGTACTCCACACAGGAGTCTGTTTAGTTCATGGAGCTGCCATAGTCAGCTGGAAAATGAGCTCTCCACATTGAGCAAACAAGTGGAATTTCGGAAACTTCCCATCCATTAGAGAAGATGGGACTGATGCCTGCATATCTGGCTATAAGACAATGGGGTTCAAACCACTGACCTGAGCAGTCAGGATGAGAATCGTAGGGAACCTCCTTGAGGCCATTTATGGCAACGTATGCAGTAGCAATGTCTACAGTGACACTGCATTGATCTAACTTTGCTGTAAAATCTCTGCACCTTGTCAAGTGACTTATTTTGTTGGCACAGCTGGGGAGTTACATTTGCCTGAGGAGCACTGATGTGTGTACAACTCCACTGTTGTTGGCAAAATCTGCCTTGATGACAGAACTATGTAGTGTAGACAAGGCCTTACGTAATTTATTTTTATGGTATCCTTATGACTAGAAGGACAGTGTCTGTGGACTCTAGAAGGTCTCTGACTATCTTCAAAGTGTAAAGCACTTTACAAGAAAGACAACTAAGGAAACACTCCATTATTCTTTAACTGTACTTGTTAATTTGCATAAAAACTGCTCACCTTGTCTCCTCTAGGATTAACTTGAGATACCTAACTTGAGATAAAAGAGCACACTTTTTCTTTTTTTTTTTTTTTTTTTTAAAAGTAGACCGAAAAAGTGACAGACCTGTCTTATTAGAATCCATCAATGTCCACGTATACAAATTCAGGAAAATAAACTTTACTACTCATACAATACCTTTCCATCAACAGGAACACCCAGCTCCTCCAAAAGCAGGGGATGAATAATCCATTTGTATGTGTCTTTCAACTGAATAATGTCCTCTTTTGCCAGCGATAGCCCTTGTTTTCTGAATCATAAAAAACAAAAACCTGCACAAGTTAGTCAAACCACCATATATCTGACATTTTATGCTAAAAAGTAAGTGATCAGTCACTACCTTGGGTATTAACAAGAGAAAATTATCAAGTGTACAGAACATGGTGTGAAGGACATGGGCCTGCTCTTTAATAATTTATGAATACTAGATATTTGTCTGATTGTTGTAAGGGATGTTTACTATGTCTATATTGGGTTAAATCAAGAGGGCCTTTAGGAAACAAAAAGAGAGGCAAAAGAATGACTGGAACAAAGACTTCTCCAGGGAAACACTTGAGAATGGCTAAGATATTGCCTGAGCTATTATCTGGGAAGTCACATATCAGCTCCAGCCAAATTACGTATCTTTTTTAGCCTGGATTCCAACTGCCAGTGCTTGTGTTATCAATATATCAAAAGGACTACTCAACAAGTAAGAGAACTCTCTGCCCAAAGATCAGTGTGTGTTGCAGATCTGTTTGGGGCAACCCACTCTCTCCCACTGACCCAGAGGAACTAGCCATTCCTAGATTCCCTTCACAGTGGGTAGGGTGTGAGGACTGAGGTAAAAAATGTTTGTAGATGTGAGCTTCTGTGTTTTAATATTCTTTTTCTCATGATTTATTCCTGCTGTTAAAATTAAATAATACTTTGGTTTAAGAAGGTCATCTGGTCCCCTGGCCACAAACTCCTAATGGGTAGAACTGAAGACTCCAAACTTCACCAAACCTGCTGTGGTGAGCATTCAATCTATGAGGTAATATAGCCCAGGGACTAGTCTAAGAGCAAGACAATCACCCACCCAAACAATTAAGTATAGACTAACCAAAGATGCCAAAAATACTAAGGGAAAACAGTGCACACCTTTTTAGCCCAGCAATCCAGAAGCTTATATGGTGAGAAACCCTTGCCATGCAAATAGCACATGTTATTAAAAATAAATACAGCACTGCCACTCTTGACCCTAGCATCAATGACTCAGTCACTGGCTAAATAGGTTTATATTTATTGTTACTTTTGTTGGCAGTCTAAGGGCCTGTCTACATGGAGATAACTATTCTTGATCAATTCCATGTGTGAGTGCTCTTCTCCTGGAATACGAATGTATATTCTAAATTAATTTTAGCCCACTGGGGACAGGGAAGGCACTCTTATTCCAGAATAAGAACATCCACATGTGGAGTTAATCAAGAGTAGCTATTCTGGAAAAAACTTCCCCTGTAGTCAAGCCCTAAGCAACAGTAGTGAGGCTGCAAAGGAAAGCTTAAACTGCCTGTGATATACTCCTTTTAAAGTGAATTTAGTGCTCATGAAAAAGTACTGGCATGATTTTCTTGGAGGTGAAATTATTTATTCACAGAACAGGGAGAGTACAGACAACTGTGCATGCTTCCCCTCAGTGTCGCCAAGCTCCTTCTGCTCTTCTTTAGAAAGAACAGTTCTAAGAGCTATAGGATAATTTTAGTCTCAGGCAATTCAATTCTCAGCTTCTTAAATCAACTTTAGTGGTGGCTTCTGTCTACTGGGAACCAAACAAACAACTGATTCTTCCATTATCACCATGTCACGGTATCCAATACCTCCCTCACTCTCTCCTTCCATCTTCCCCTGCCCAGTGTGGAGCAGCTTAGTTTCTGTAGACTAGCTTGCCACCAATCTATTATATCATTTACCCATTCTCCGTGGAACTGATTCTTTGCCGTTAGCTAATGGTAACAGTTTTGGGCACTACTGATGTGGGCTGACTCCAAAGCAGTGACCAAGCGAAAGACTCGTGATTGTATTATGAACATACCCTTGCTGTACTCTTTGACTGAGAACTTCCAATTCCAGTGGTGTCATTTTGGCATCATTCATGAGCACCACATTAAATTTCAAAACACAACATGGACTGGATGGCCCACAGCCAAAACTCAGCAGAGTTTCCTAGAGTTGCTGCAGTCACAATGAACTCACTGAACCAGAAACAGCCAATGTGTGTGCGCCAAAGCTGAAACAACCTTTTGCAAGTGCTTGGCATCCAGCTAACTAATAACCTTCACATCAAACTTATAATGGAAACTACTTGCTTGCTCTATTGCTCAAGTATCTGGGTGCTGAAAGATACTTGCCAACAAAAGGCTGAAAGCAGCTGAATATCCTTGTTTACAAAATAAGATAATTTACTCCCTGGCTTTGTGTTCATTTTGAGTTCCTGTAAATAGGTGGGGAAGAGGAAGAATCATAGAGGCTAACTCCAGAAAGATTGCTGCTGTTTGTAGGGAAACTCATTTTTAAAGCACCTGTCAAGCGAATCACTGTTTTCATACACATGATAAATACAATATAATCAATTGGTCACAAATTTCTCTGCATGAATGGCCCAATATACCAGAGTAAGAAGTTCCTCGTTGCTTCTACTCTGAAGAAAGTTGTAGAAGTCATCTTCATTCACTAAATCCAGTATTCTCTAGTAGAAATACTATAAAACTTACTCACCCCATTTCCTCTTTTACCACCAGCCAGGCAGCATGCTGTAGCCGTCAGCCACAAACAGGAAGAAGAGAAAAAAAAAAAACAAGTGAAATCAAGCCCCAACAACTTTCAAACATCAAATGATCAGATGAGCTGTTATTATAAACCATTTTGTTATACAGGAAAAACTAATGTTTGCAAAGCCAAGGATTTCCAGATATTGTTAGAAGTATAATCTACACTTTCATTTGCTTTGGCACTGAAAGAATAAGAAACGGATCAACCCTCACTGCCACAGGTTTACTACCTGATTTTTAAAGAGATTATCAGTTTTTTAGCGTTCCCTCTTCGCATACAACCAGTGTAGCAGCAAATATAGAACACGTGTGTGCCAAAGCTGAAACAATCTTTAAGTGCTCAGCATCCAGCTAACTAAAGTATTCCCTCTTTGCATAAGTAGTCTGTTATCTAAGTATGAGCTCTCCCCGCACTTACTGTCCCAAAACTATAACCGATAAAGAGCTCTTATTTTTATTGGTTGTAAAGGACAAGGCACTCAGATGCTAATGCAATTATATTTTTTTTAGTTGGATCAATTTTCACTGTGGCTACTGGAAATCTGAGGAGGTGGGAAAGTTAAATAAAATGATGCTTTGAGCTTTTATCTCATTTTTAAAATAAAGTATGTCTAAAAGCCACACATACTTCTCAAACCTTACACTCAAAATATATTTCTTTTAAAAAAAGAGCCCTATCTTCAGTAACAATAAAGCAAGTGATTATGGCAGACAAGAAGGCATTTTTAAAACAACCGAGTCGTATGCAAAGCACATAATATTCCAGGACAAGCGGACAATGGGAAACTAATGGATGAAAACAAAATCCAGGTGGATCACAATGGACTGGTATTAAAAAAAGAAACACTAGAAAAAGAACATTTTCTTTCCTAGACTGATCTGTCTGTTATTTCACCAGTGCCTTGATATTCCTCTCCATTTGTTCTTTGTCCATACCATTTAAAAAAAAAAATTATGACCCTCCCTAAGATAATCTCCTTCCACCATCACTTAAATCTTTCCTGAATACTGACCTCTTACCCAATATCTGCAATAACCGTCAATACCATTTTTATCCTTACCATACTTCAGTTTAGCAAGATATTGTGCCCCTAACATGTGCAACTTAAGCCTATTCCTGATATCCCAAAGCCTATTCCTGATATCCCAAATATTTTGCCCCCCTCCATCATTGTGTTGCATCTGGAGGTTCATTGTGTCCTTTTTAAAGAACCTAGCACACTTTGGTGTCCTGTATAATTCAGGGCAAGAGGCTGGCCCTCTCTGAGTTCATGTAGTTTTGTCCAAATCAAACATCTTCATTTACTACAGAGTAGTAAAAACTGCTGGATTACATCGACTTTTTTCACACACACCCCCAATAGTGTGCCATCACATTCTAATGCAAGGATAGCTGGGCAACAAAAAGTGCAGAAAGACCTCAAATGTTAAACCCTAACTTAATAAAACTAGTGAACCGATTAGGATGCTTTAACTCTGCCTAGGAAGGAAACACCTTTAACCTGATTGGTTAAAGTAGGTTTGAGAGTGTAGGATTTGCATATGGTTAAAGGCTATGGTACATTGTCTCAGAAAGGGAAACCTGGATTTATCTGATGATAAAGATGACTGGTGTAAATGCTGTCTACAAAGATACTTTAGAAGAACTGGGAAAGAGGAACTGAAGAGACAACAGGAGTCCTGACTCTAATGAATTATTGCTCATCTCAGTGGAAAATTCAGATGTCCTAAAGACACAAACATCTGAATGACTATTCCACTGCCCTCAGTCTGAGGAAAAGTGAATTTGATTTCTAGGTCTGACCACGCTGGCTCAAAGACAGCATTTCTCGAACTGGGCCCATGGGTCCCAAGGCTCATCTCCTCCCCCTGCCCTCTCAGTGCACCCCACAGCCTGCAGCCTAGGACTAAACAGGTGTGCCTGCCGTGATTCCATAAAGCACCGAGACATGGCTAGCAGGTGCCTGCAGCCTCATGGAACATGGGTGGCTAGGGAGGCTCCGTACTCTACCTCTGTCGGTTGAAAACTATGATCAGTGGAAGAACTGGGGCTGGAGCCTGTTGACTTGAGAGCTTTAGAGGCCCATCAACAGGTGGTCACAAAGACCTGGTGGCTGCTTCTTAGGCACCGTGTAAGTGCCACCAACACTTTGATACCTTCACCCCCATCCTACACTCCAGAACCCTCAGCCCCAGCTGGAGCCCTCACCTCCTACAACAAGATCCTCATCCCTAGGCCAATCACCCTCCCCAGGCCCAGTAAACATTAGTGAGACTGAGGAAGAGTGATCAACAGAGGGAGGGGGGATGGAGTGAGTAGGGGGTGAGCCTTCAGAGAAGGGACAGGGCTTGGTAAAGGGGTGAGACAGGGAGGGGGGGGGGTCCCCAGAAATTAAAGTCAAAATGGGGATTCTTAGGTTATTAAAGTCTGAGAACTGCTGCTCTTGGAGAAAGCATTAAGATGCAGTTCCCCATTTCAAATATTTGCAGAGAAACAGAACACAAATTTTGTAGAGCTCAGTGAATGGAGGAGGGTGGGAGGGGGTGAAAATATAAGCAAATTATTTAGCTTTTCAAAGCTACAGACCAGGGAAGACTCAAAAGCAATCATTACAGAATAGCAATAGTTCCCAGAAGCTTATATCGCTTTAAGCATAAGGTCGGATACATCGCTGAGGTTTTGTCACTTCTGAAATCTAGGCTACATTTATTGCTTGCACCCACTTTAAATCTTGTTATTGCTAGTGTAGTATCTAGCTAAATGTAAACAATAAGAAACTTATCAAAAATCAGACAGATCTACAATTGTTCTCTCTCTCTCTCTCTCTCTCTCTCTCTCTCTCTCTCACACACACACACACCTTTTAGAAGATCAAATCATCTTCCCATCTAGGTGTAAAAATGCTTAGTATGTGGTTTACATCACAAGACATCAAACTGTGCCTCCTTTTATCAAGCCCCACAAACCTTTTGCGAAGTCTGCTGCTTCTTAGGTGCTGTGGCAGGTGGGTGGGGTGAAAACAGAATAGGGTTGGGCAGTGGAGCAAGTAATGCTGGTTAGAAGCCGCAGGTGCCTTTGCTAGTAAAGCAGGAGTTCACCAACTACTGCATAGTATGCAGAATATAAATGTTTTACTCATCACCCTCAGAGCTGCACCTTGAGTGTTCAGGCATGAACATCATGGGAAGATCTAAGTAGGACCTCTCCTTTGTCAACTCACCCTCACCTCTTCTATTGCTCCATACAGATCTGTGGATCCTAGGTTCTGCTGCTCTGTACATACCTATTTACGGAAAAGTGGCAGTAACAGCTCTCCAAAATGAAAGAGTGGCACAACATCTGCATGCTGCTGACACTCTCCATCCCAGGCTACTTCCCCCATCAGCCTCAAATTTTGCCATTCCCTAAACCAGTCACTTCTTAAAGCAGCTGATCCAAAACCACCAACTTGTATTTTCCAGCTAAGAAGAAATTTCATCCTTCTACTGTGAGCTGGACAACTATGTAACAGTCCAAGGTAGAAGCAACATGGCCTCCTGGTCAATGGCATCAAAGAGCAGCAAAAAGATAAAAGAATCAGCCAGGGCGCTTGAACACTTCTTTAAGAGATAACCAACAAGTAAGGAAATCAGTGGACAGCCTATAAAATACATGTGCCTTCAATCTTATCAAGAGGGATAAATCAAGTGAAGGATTTCAAAGCTGAACAAAGTTGCTTATGCCACAATTGTCTCAAACATCTGTAAAGCAAACAGACCTCTCTTACAGGCATGTGCCCGTAGAACTCTGTTTCCTTTTTGTTGGCTGACAGGGCTTTCTGTTGGATAAACTGAAAACTGTTACTAGATTGCAACAACTGTTTAACAAAATATACTTTTAATTTTGCCTCTGCTCCTATTCACAGTGAACTGCACTGTCTACATGACAGGTACAACACAACCCTAGTATGCATGTGAGTGAAGTCCATCAGCTCAATAATGATGTTTTCATGCTCTCTCTTTTTGCAGTTTTTGAAGTCCAAAGAACAACATGCACGCTTTTGAGTACATTGTTAGCTGCCAGAGAAAAGTGTCATACTACTTCAATGGCTAACAAGATGCACATCCATGACTTTTTCTGCCCAATCAACTATTTCTGTTCTCTCCAAAGGCTCGTAAAGCTCCAAGTGTTGTGAGCTGCCATGCTGGTCTATTTAACACAGCCTTATAAAGAGCATGCAGTTTTATTCCACTGAAGCATAGGCTGTTCTTGATACTGTCCTATTATCGCCTTCTGGAGTAGCCTTGATTCCAATTTCCTTGTGCCTATTCTCCATAGAACTTTTTTTCTGGGGAGTTAATGTGCAGGCCTCCTAATGATGTGTCCAACCCAGAATAGTTGGGTTTTATTAGCATGGCCTTGATGTCCATGGCATTTGATATTTGGAGAACTTCCAGATTTGTAATTTTGTCCTGTCAACAGATCCTCATCACAGTATGCAGACGCTGCGCACAGCAGGCTGCTCACTATTTGACACGATATTTGTATGGAGTCGCAGTCTCACAGCCATACAGAAGATATACAAGCACAAAAACATAAAAGTTTTATTTTTGCAGAGAGGGCTCTGTTATTGTCATCATTAATGACTTGATCCAAAAATCCAGTAAAATCAACTGTAATCTTTAGCTTTTGGATTACATCTACAGTCACAAGGAGATACAAGAGTTTCCAAAAACTATCTTAAAAAGACTGAGTTCCACTGACTAGGTTTCTATCAGGAAGCCAGTCTTTGGAAAATGGTATCGATCTCAGAGAGTCTACAGTACATGTGCATCCCAATACTAAGTTTGCAGGTAATCACAGTAAAAAGATGTATAAATATTTCTGTTCTCTTCAAAGACTTGAAAAGCTCCAACTGTTGTGTGCTTCCACGCTGGTGTATTTAACACAGCCTTATCAAGAACAGCCAGTTTATTACTCCAAAGCATAGGCTGTTCTCGATACTGTCTTAGCAGCACTTTCTGGAGCAGCCTTGATTCCAATTTATATAAATGCTACCAACAATGACTTCATACTATATCTGATGGTCATTTTTAACAACTCATACTTTTTTTTTTCTTCATGGGGAAGAGAAGAAAGTGTATTTTGGACAAAGCTGTTCAAGTCAATAGCAGCCACTGAATAGCACCACAAATTCTGGAAGCCAAATCTTGTAGTCCTTTCATGGCCATCCCTCCAACTAAACTCAATGAGAGTTTTGGCAACTTAAAATTTTGCTGGAAAAGGGAAAATCTAACTCCAGTTCTGCAATTGTTTCATTCCCTTCACCTTCCTCAGATTTCCTGATCTAATATTTGGATATGATTTTTTAAAAAAATCTTTGCAAAATGAACTAACTTGTTCATATTGCACAAAAAAAAAAAAAGGCCACAAGAAAAAAAATCCAGTAAAGGGACTTGAGAAGGTATATCAAGATTAAAAGGAACATGGTCAGCAGTGGTCGGTCATCCTTTTGGCTCAGATCAAGTGACATATCAGTGTAATAGCTGCCAGCGGATGTATCACAAGTCAGAATCCTTCCCTCAGTGATAAAAATAATGAGTTCATACATCATTTTCACCCAGTCAGTGGTGGATAGACTCAATAATCTAAGACGTCTTTTATATCCTTTGTTATGCCTATTCTCAGCTTTTCTGAGAGCATAAACACAATTGGCCTCCACGAAACAGAGATCTTTAAACCAGTGCAAGAAATATTGGAGAAGGACATAAGAATGCTTAAGACACATAATATGCTAACCAATGCACCTACTATATCATTACTGAAGAAAAATGTAGTTGTACTGATGGAATATTGCTTACCTGAACACGATGTCTGTTTCAACATGCTGTGTGTGTGTACACACACACACACACACTGTATGATTAAGAGTGCCTCACAAGATACATGAGGTATGTCTTAATATTGTTTGCATAATGACCCATGTTAAAGCATAAAGCAGCCTCCAATAGAAAAAAGTACATATTTGAGTCAGAGACTATGTTGACTGCAAAAAGTTCTTGACTGTAGCACTTGTCAGATGCAGATTTACATACCCACATTTCTGATAGTATTTCTGGGTTTTATTCATTCACATAATTGTAGTTGCACCTCCAAATTAGGGGAGAAAAATGTAAAATAATTACAAACTCGTGGTTTCTACAAAAGTTTCCCCAGCGAGTAAGCTTTGTGAAATGCCACAATGGCTACGTCTACACTAGCCAAAAACTTCAAAATGGCCATGTCAAAGTTTACTAACGAAGTGCTAAAATATATATTCAGCACCTCATTAGCATGCGGACGGCCGCGGCACTTTGAAATTGACGCAGTTTGCTGCTGAGTGGCTCGTCCAGACGGCGCTCCTTTTTGAAAGGCCCCCAGCTACTTTGAAGTCCCCTTATTCCTATCTGCTCATAGGAATAAGGGGAATTCAAAGTAGCCGAGGCCTTTTGAAAAGGAGCCCCATCTGGACGAGCTGCATCAATTTTGAAGTGCCATTTGCATGGCCATTTCGAAGTTTTGGGTTAGTGTAGACGCGGTCAATGAGTCAAATTTCATGCCTTCACTACTGATTTAAAAAGCGAAAGCCTTAAAATAAATTGTACTAGAATTAGGAGTTACCAGCTTCTCTGCTGCTGGCCTGTTCCAATTAGCAGGTAATTCTAAACAAGAGATTCAGGTACATGGAGAGACAAGGGTGTGTGATCTGAACACACGACTGGGAGCCAGAAGTCTGAGAACTGTGAGGGACAGATTTGAAATACTGTGTAGAGTCCCAGCCACGTTATTAGAAAAGAGAAGAAGAGGGGGAATTCCATGAAGCATGCACAGTTCTGTAGGGAGTAATGACTACCGATATTACAAAGCTATTTGCATGAATGTCATGTGCCATGATGATGGATCACAACTTACACTAGAAGGGAGCCAGATGATAGTTTCTCTACAATCCTTTGCACATGGAGCAATTAACACTTTAACTTTCTGCTTTATGAAAAGGCAGGACACATTTCTGACTCAACCATATTTGTTTCAGATAAACCTGGCATTCTTAACTCCTGATTTATTTGCATCAGGAATGCTGATTTATGAAACTGAGCTTAAAGAAGATCCTTTAAATATACTAACTAATCCTATGTCATTTCAAATTTCTTTTACTACTTTGTGTCATTTTGGGCCTTTTACCCTTGGCAGGATGAGAGCTATGGTAGTTAATTACAGTTGGTATATCATCAAAAAGCAGCCCCTGGAAGTTTCTTTAGCATATGGTATGTCAGTGGTCTGACAATAACTTGACTTGTTAAAAACATTCTGTGCCACACATATGGTTAACAAAAGAGAGGAGCTCTCTGGGTTTCTTTCTATCCTAAAACTATTTGGCTACACCCACACTAGCCCCGCCCTTTCGGAAGGGGCATGGTAATGAGTGAGTTGGAAATATGTTAACGAGGCGATTTCATGAATATGCAGTACCTCATTAGCATAATGACGGCCACACGCCATTCAAAAGTGTCTCTTTCAAATCGCATGCCACCCGTGTAGACAGGGGGCCTTTTGAAAGGACCCCCTCCCCCGACTTTGAAAGCCCCTTCTTCTTCCTATTTGGAATAGGAAGAAGGGGCTTTCAAAGTCTGGGGAGTCCTTTCGAAAGGCCCCTGTCTACATGAGTGGCACGTGATTCGACAGTGGCACTTTAGAATGGCACAGAGCCGCCATTATGCTAATGAGGTGCTGCATATTCCTGGAGGTGCCTAATTAGCATATTCCTAACTCACTCATTACCATGCCCCTTCTGAAAGCGGGAGTCTAGTGTGGATGTAGCCTTTATGTTCTTGTGTAGTAGCCTATGAAATAAGAATTGAGAGAGGAATTGCATCTTTACATGACAAGGACAATGGACAAATTACAATATTCACTGTTCTCCAGAATAATGTGCTGATGCAATATAAAAAAATCTTAAAATATATCATCTTTAATGGAAACAGGAATTACAAAACACTAACTTCATAAAAGGAAAGATACCCATTTGGTGCTCTGAATTCTTGATTTGCCGTCTCAATCTCCCCAGCACACATCCAACTGTAAGCCTGGTGCCCTAGGGACTAGACAGCATGCAGCAGTTCAAGTCAGCAAAGGGAAGCCATGTGAGTACAAACTACTTTTTTTTCCCACATCTGCAGCCAAGTTTCCTTCCATCTACTTTAGCAGCAGTTAGTCTACTTGCTTAAACTAACGTCAAAGCAACACTGAGACAGAATCGCAATGCAATAATGCCCTCTACTGAGGCAGAATGGCAAGTACTCACAAGGAAGAAAAAAAAAAAAAAAAGCAGCGTTTCCTTGCTCTTCTACACAGTTGTATAGTTGAGCCATTGAGTACGATTTTGAATGACATGACAAACTCAACTAAACTAGATCTTTCAAACTCTGCATAGCTCTTTGAACAATATATTTTACTGAATGATGCAGGGACCTCATGACATAACATCAACAGTTGTGGTTTTAACCTCCAGTTCAGCCTATCACTTTATTTTGTTCCAATGTGGGTAAGACAATTACTGGAGTGAGGAACAGAAGGCAGATGAGAGACAGGGCGCTACTGGGTACATCATGACTGACAAAAAATTCAGGCCTCTTATTTAATGACTGAAAAGGAGCCCACTCGCAGGCATCCATTTTTCAGAAATCTTAGCCAAGGTGCCTAACATTTTATAAATGTCCAGAGAACCTGCTTGGATACATGTGTGCCCCAGTTTTCAGACATCTTGTAGAATGCTTGTTGATTAATTTCCTTTTTATATAGTAACAGGACCGCATGAGGGTCAGAGAAAAATCAGGCCATCAGGTTTAAAAGACAACTGATTTTTGAGTTAGTCTACCAGATAGAACATCTGTTAGATAAGAACCCCACCTTAGACATTTAGAATGGGAACTGAAAAAGAATGCTGTAGCTAACTGGAACTGCAGAGGGATATGAAATAGGCAGAATGGGTGGTATCTACAAAGGAACTTAGTCACTGCAAGGGTATCAGCTCCTAAATTTTAGGTGCCCACCCTCCTCACCACAAAAAAAAAATCACAGGAGCAACACTCCAACCCACAAACGCTGAGGTAGGCAGCTAGTCAATGTATGGGAAGTGACAGGCACCTTAGAATGGAATCCACAGAAGACAGCACTAGGTGCAGAGACACCAAACCTAGCTAATGGAAGATGCCAAACAGATGCGGGTTTTCTAAGCCTTGCTTTTCACTCAGAGATCGGCATCAATGTCTTAGCTATAGGAAGAAACCTATATTTAGCAATCCGCAAATGGAAACTGACTATCTCAAGTGCATAAGGTGTTTCCCATGACAATGAGACAGGCACCTGCCTAAGTTCATTTCAAACAGAAGCAGAGATGAAGATGGTACTGCACACCTTAACTTTTCATCCAGTGGCTAGAGTATTGACCAAAGTTATGACTGTAAGTGGGGTTTGTGTGGATTTTATTCCCCTTGTCCCGTTGAATGTTTCCTACTGTTCTGTAGAAACTCCAGGTGGGTGCCTCAGTTTCCCTAGGCACAGCATCAACGCACAGTTGGAGATGGGTGTTTCCGTGTGATGACTTCTCACACAGAAGCAATAGCCCTCTACCACCTTTGTAACCTAGGCAAGCAGATAACACCTCTTCCCTGGGAACAGGACCAAGGAAGGAGGAGGGGACTGGCTGGTGTGAATTTGAACTTGGCAGTTGGGAACTTTTGGCTGACTTGAGAGCGAAAAAGGAGGGCCAGCGCCCCCTCTCCTCAAGATGGACTGTACTAACTATTTCTGGTTTCTGGGCTGACAAGTCTGTTCTACTCTGTGTCCCTGTCTCTTAATAAACCCTCTGTTCTACCTGCAGAATGAGAGTTACATCTGACTGCAGATAGGATGCAGGACCTGGTGACCCCCCAACTCCATGACAAACACCTAGGTTCATCTGATGAAGTGAGTCTGTCCTCACGAAAGCTCATGCTCAAAACTTTTCTGTTAGTCTATAAGGTGCCACAGGACCCTTCGTTGCTGTTACAGATCCAGACTAACATGGCTACCCCTCCGATACTTGACACCTAGGTTCAAGTTTCTTCCTCCGCTCAAAGAATGCTCTAAAGCTGAGATATAAGTCATGGAGTGGGCACCAGCACCACCTCTACCTGTTCTGGACAGATTCTGAATGCAACCCAATCCAGTAAGCAGCTTCTGACCACACACTTACCAGACTGGTCCTGTATGTGGTCAAATAGATATCTTCTTTAGTTCATGAATCACATGCACGTGAGAGACAGGTCTCCCACCAGAGGGAGGCAGCAACACGTGGGGAAAAAAAAATGATTTTCCCGTAGAGTAACTGTTGTTCTTTGATATGGATGCAGATGTGTATTCCACTTAGGTGTTTGCACGCTGAGCACATCAGAGCCAGAGAATTTTGCCTAGAAGTACCCATGGGAGGTGGTGCCCTAGAACAGTGTTTCTTAAACTATGTTCCGCAGAACACTGATGTTCTGTGTACAACTGGCAGGTATTCCACAAGCATCTGACACTTTTTTTTTTTTTTTTTAATATCATACACTGTTGGTAAATAGTTTCTGTTAATAAAGCCAGATACAGTGTTACTTCTTCATTTCGATGATAGCTGATTAATTACTTTATTTTGTTTTTGCTGGATATTTTTGTATTTTGTTTTGTTTTTGTTGTTTCGTAGGAGTTCCACGTAAGAAAGTATTGTTTGGTGTTCCGTGGTCTCAAAAATATTTAAGAAATACTGCCCAAGAAAGTGGGGACTGGAGTCGAAGCAAGGATTTTTGGGGCCACTCTACCCAAGTCAATGTCACCTGGATCCTGCAGTAATGACATAATGGTTCATAAATATATGTATGGATGACCACCTGGCAGCCCTGCAACTGCCCAAACATGGAGGACTGCTATTGACATAGACTGCACTCACAACCACTGAGGAGTGCTCAAAAACCATTTCACATGCAATTTTGATACCAGGTGTTATCTGTGTGCAGATTGTTTGCGAAGAGACCTCTTGCCTCCTTTCTGAATCAGATATGCGCAAACAGGCAAGGCAAAGCATGAAATGTTTTAGCCTCACCCAAGCAGACGGTCAGACATCATCTGACATCTAAAGTATGGAGATGTGGCTCCTCTAGAGAGGAATGTTGTATACGAAAGAACACAGGTAAACATACCGCAACATTCAAATGAAACTGAGGAGCCGTCTATACTACATGCCTTTTAGCAACCATGGCCACATCGCTAAATGCTGTTTGTTGGCACTTTCGCTGACACAGTATTTCCATCCCCCATGAGCAGGGTTTCTGTTTTGACTGGAAAGTGTAGTGACAATGAGACATTAACACTGCAACTTGTCCCAGCAAAACTTTGATCTTTAGGGGCAAGGGAGTTTTAAGCACCTGTGACCCCCAAAAGTTCTGCTATACAATTGGCAGCATAGAAACAGTCTCAAAAAACAATTCGAACAAAAATTTGGAGCATGGTACTAAATGCGAGTTAGTGTTGAACAACTGTATCTATGGAGGCTCTGCCATCAGCACCTACAACTCAGACTTCTCCTGCAGATGTTACCAAGCCCAGATGAAAAAGGAGAAAGGTTGGGCATTGGGCTAGCAACCCGATACCGTAAAACCTATCAATCGCTACAGAAACAACAAGTGCACCCAAACAAAATAAACAAAAACCTAATTCGTCACAAAGGTATCAGCTCTCTCTCTATGATGGCGCTAAATGAAAGCCAAAAGGAAATTCAGTGCCTGATGCACAGCTTGATCCTAAGTGCCAAAACCACAACAAAGGTCGGAACCTGGAACGTACGAACATTATACCAGTGTGGAAAGCTAGCGCAGTTACTTCGCAAATTTGACAGCTACCAAATGGACATTCTAGGCATTAGCGAGATGAGGTGGTTAGGAAGTGACAGGATACTCAGTGATGGAAAGACCATTCTATATTCTGGAAATGACAACCAACATGTGCACAGTGTAGGTCTGGTACTCAGCAAGGATGCAACGCAGGCACCAGTTGGATGGAAGCCCGTGAGCGAGAGCATTATCATAGCAAGGCTCCAGTTGAGGCATGCAAAGACTACCATGATTCAAGTATATGCACCAACTGAGGATGCTGACAAAACCAAAAAAAGATGTATTTTACGACCTGCTGCAAGACACTATCAGCGGTGTCCCCAATCACGACATGAGGCTATTTATGGGTGATATGAATGCACGAATAGATAGCAAAAGACAAGGATGGGAACATGTGATTGGCCCATACGGATCAGTGACACAAGTGAGCGATAATGGAAAGGGCCTACTGCTGTTCTGTAGTATGAATAACTTGTGTATTGGAAACACCTATTTCACACACAAAAATATTCCTAAGAAAACATGGCGGTCTGCTGATGGCATCACTAACAACGAAACTGACTCTCTCTGTATCAGCAAACGCTGGCGATCAGTGCTGTTAGATGCAAGAGTGTATCGTGGAGCTGATATTGGATTGGACCATCATCTTCTGATGGCATCGCTTCGCCTTTGCTTAAAAAGAAAAAGAGAAAGGCAACCACTCCAGTCCTTCGCAGTTGAAAAGCTGAGAGATCAGGCCATGGCTGAACAGTACAAGCTCAAACTCAAGAATCAGTTCCAACAAACACATCGTGAAAATGAACTCGAAGACCAGTGGATGCGGTTCAAACAAGCAGTGACTAAGAGCGCCGAAGAGATGATTGGACGGAGAAGAGACATGCAAAGAGAATGCTGGATACAAGACAGAACCTGGAAACTGACAGATGAGCATAAAATCACGAAACAGCATAGAGACCAGTCAAAATCGCCAAACGAGATAGCAGAGGCTATTGCAAAGTATCAATCGCTGGACCGTCAAGTTAAGAAAAGCTGCTGGGCTGACAAAAAAGAATGGTTGGAACGTAAGGGTGCTAAAGTAGAAGCAGCAGCTAAGAAATGTGACACCAAGATGCTGTATCGTATTGTCCGAGAATTAACGGGTGCAAGATGCAATTCCAATGCTCCTATCAAGGATAAGAATGGGCAGATCTTACTTAGTAAAGAAGAGCAAGATGCACACTGGATAGAGAACTTCAAAGAGATACTAAACCAGCTAGCTCCAGCCACAACCTACAATTTTAGTAATTCCAATCCTTCTGACAAACTAGAAGTAGACCAAGGCATGATCAAATTTGAAGAAACTGATAAAGCCATTAGATTGCTGAAGAACAACAAGGCCGCTGGTCTTGACCAAATCATGGCCAAATTACTAAGGTATGGGGGCAACAGTGTCATGCAAGAACTAACGGGGTTGTTGAACGCATGCTGGTGAGCAGAGTGTGTCCCGAGTGATTGTTAAGTTACCAAAAAAGGGCAACGTCACCGATTGTAGTAATTGGAGAGGCATTACGCTCCTATCAGTCCCGGGCAAAGTGTTTTGTATTGTCCTGCTCAGGAGGCTTCTGGCCGCAGTGGATAATACACTGCGGGAGGAGCAGGCTGGATTTCGGCACGGACACTTATGCACCGAGCAAATTTTCACGTTGTGCAACATCATTGAACAGAGTATTGAATTTCAACGGCCGCTGTCGATAAACTTTATCAATTTCAAAAAGGCGTTTGACAGCGTACATAGAGAGTCATTGTGGAACACAGTACATAGTTATGGTATCCCGCAACGCTACATCAACACCTTCCAAAATCTATACCTAAACTCCAGTTGCTGTGTGAGGACCAATAGCAGTATGACCGATTTCTTCAATATTGACTCTCGTGTACGGCAAGGGTGTTTTCTATCACCATTCTTCTTCCTTTTGGCTGTGGACTTCATTCTGAGGAAAGCAATGTGCAGGACGAATTTTGGTATCTCTTGGGAAAACCAGTGCCGGCTCACGGACCTGGACTTCGCTGACGATATCGCGCTGCTTGCAGAAATGGGCGAATGCTTGCAGGACATGACAACAAGTTTAGAAAAAGAAGCAGGTAAAGTTGGGTTGAGGATAAACAGCAATAAAACAAAGGTGATGCGGATCGGAAAAGCTCAGGCGAACACGCCAATAGTGGTCGAAAAATCAGTCCTTAGAAGATGTCCGGCGGTTCACCTATCTTGGCAGCACTCTGTCCAATGATAGGGATGTCGAGGCAGATGTCAACTGCAGAATCGGGAAAGCCTCGGCAGTGTTCCAAAGACTATGCCCAATTTGGTCTGCGTCAACAATTTGCCTTGTTACAAAGCTTCAACTCTATAGCGCTGTTGTCATGTCCACTGCATTCTACGCCAGTGAAACATGGAAAAACACTGCAAGAATATCACATAAGCTGACAGTGTTCCACCAACGATGTCTGTGTAAGATCTTTGGTGTTACCTACATTGATTGCATTACTAACGAAGAGATTCTATGAAGATGTGGTCTGCGGAGACTGCAGGATGTTGTGGCAGAGCGTAGACTGCGTCTTGCTGGACGCATTTTGCATCTTTCAGATAATCTTCATCCAAAGGTAGCAATGCGATGGACACCAGGTAAAGGAAAGAGAAAGAGGGGAAGACCACTGAAAACGTGGTGAAGCACGGTTAAAGACGACTAAAAACATTGGTATAACGTGGGAAGAAGCGGAATCAGTGGCATCAGACCGAAATCTCTGGAGAGCACTTGTTGCCCAATGTGCCCAGACCCACAGGCGGACCTAAGTCTAAGTTACCACAATTAGGAACACAGTCTTCTAATACAAAAGTAGAAAGGCACACGATGCCAGGGAGTCAAACAGAGATCCCATGAAAGCCACTTGGACCATGTTAAGGTGCCACAGAAGAACCAGTTCTCGACCCAGAGAGTGAAGATGAAGAAATCCTAGAGCTGGAACTGAAGTCAACAGTACAGGATCTCCCATACTCCTGCACGGTATCAGGGAAGAACTGGAAGGACCCTGTTCCATCATAGGTGCCGATACTTATGCCATGCTAATCATCTGTTGTCCTAGAAGACAAGGAACAATCTCCATGAAGCCTAGGGTAGTTGGATGCAAACTTTTCCTCAGTGCGCTTGACAAGGAATGGCTCCTCTTTGGAGTGGCAATACTTTCAGAGCTTGAAATGGAGCATGCTAAGAACACAAGGGTGATCTCCAATCTATAAGAGTCTCGATGCCAAAGCAGGCCACAGAGCCATCCTGTCCATAGGTCCGACTGGGACAACCACCCTAGACTCCCGTAAGGGTGGTCCTGGAAGGCCACATAACCTGTTTGAGAAAGTGCTGTTTTTGGCAAAGATCCCTAGCTATCCTGAGTCCATTTTGTGAACACAACAATTCAAATACCACTCCTTGACATGGGCCTTGCCCCCCAGCAAGCACCATCTCTGGGGATTGCCTCTCTGCATGATAGATAATGTCTAAACCTTGTTTAGAGCATCAAAAGGTAAAAACTTGACTAACTCCAATGCTACTTCTAACATGAAGGATGATAACTACATATAACTAGGGAAAAATACTAAGTGGTGAGAGATTGTGACTTAAGAACCACACAGAGCTCTCACTCTAGTCCTGAGTGGTAAAAAGAAACTGGGAGCAGGGAGAGGAAAAGGTAGCACAACCTTATATGGCCAGAGGAGGGGCTATGAGCAGCAGGCATGAGCAACGCCTCCTACATATACTGCTAGGCAAAATTGTTTGGCTCTGGTGAGCTAGAGGCACACATGCCTGAGTGGAATACACTGCAGCATCAACTCAAAGGATGATTCAGGGAACTTTTACACTGAAAACTTGGGCTTTGACTGAGTTTAGATGCCTACTGAGTTTGATGGGAATTTTATGGATCACAGTGGCACCAAAACTGGGATTTAGCCACCTAAATTCGATATTTAGGTGCCTTAATCTGGGGTTGAGGCATTTAAGTAGTTCAGTGGATCTGGACCTATGTAATTACATACAATACATTGGAATTTGCCCCAAATAGACAAAGTAACACCCCTTATTGTAATAAAAATGCTGCAGGCTCTCTCATGATCACTGATGTCTAGGAGCTTCATCCCACTGTGTTTCCTGAAAAACTGTTCTCCTTTTTAGACAAGATTTATCATAAATATTTGTAGATTAACATTCACAACAGTTACTCTCAATGCCAGTTTACAACAGCAGGAAGATAGACATTACAGAACATGCTGTAACTAATATAATCTGTTGATTTGCCCAACATTCTCTGGGTCACATTTGTTCATTTTCTGTTTTTTGGTGGGTTTTTTTTTTTTTTTTTAATACAAGGATAGGAATGTAAACAGTTTTACATTTGTTTAGACTGCCCATAAATGTTAGTACTTCACAACTGTACTCATCTAGAATTTCAACAACGTATGAGTCACATAGCCAGGAAGTCTTCTAAAATAAAATATGTACTTTTACCTCTTTCATGATGCTACAGAGCTTGAGTTCATCTTCAATGTTTTATTTATATTTTGAACTATCAATTACCATCTATTTCAGGAAAGGTAACAGCTGTGCTGTTTCTTTCCCGATGCAATCCACACAGCAGTAATTGTGTCTGCACCAAAGGGAACTATACACTGAAGTTTTGAAGGAACTCCTTTTCATTTTCTGATTTAAAGAAATTCATCTACTGACTATCAGAATCATTCAGATATCTAAGTAAAATAATACTTGAGAGGAAGAATGGGAGAATAAACTTTAAAAAAAAAAAAAAAAAAAAGACTACAGCATGTGTCTATTTCTGAAGACGACATCCTGGTTAAAAATATCAATGCGTAACTTATTCTTTGTTATGCATATTTTAAAAGTGCAGGAAACGCTTTCATATGCAGCAGCCTCAGGACTGGAGGTTGCCAGATATTCAAATATTCTGGGTAATAGAGAGATATACCTAGTGATGCATAAAACTAAAGAAAAACAAGATTAGATATTAAGAAAACAAATGTATGCAGAATATTTTATTTACCAGCAGGAGCATTTGTACACTGTAAACTTATACTGTACTTTCTGTATTTATTTGTATGTACTTTCACTATACTGAAAATATAACTAAATTTACTTATGGTTAAAATACTGGTTATTTGAGAGTTCTGGATAATAGTATGCCAGATAGGAAAGAGTTTACTGTATTATGTTATTTTGAAGCAAAAAAAATCAATAAAATGCAAGTCTCATCCATTTCTCATGTTCCCAGGTCACATTTTGTGTTCTAATATGTTTAAGTCACAATGATCAACTGAAGTTTCAATAAAACACTTACCTCTCTGACAGACAATTGTGGTGGGAGCGACACAGAAAATACAAAGCTAGTAAACTGGTATTCAGCAGAATTAACCTTTTGGCATACCTACAAGAGAAGATATGAATCCACAATGAGGAGTTAAACTGGTAACATTTTATGATAGTCTTTATTTTAATATAATCACTGCAAGCCTTCTATAACACTACTTTTTGGCACAGATTCACACAAAATGACCATAAATTCACTAAATCCGACCCAATTAAAAACCAATGACAGGTTTCTTTAAGACCTGTAACTTGCAGGCAAATTTTATATTATTGTCACTCCAGATCTTCACTGGTATGCCTCTATAAAAGAAACCTACCACAATATTTTGTATTGAAGCTAATCATAAATGTAAGACTAGGCTTGATAAAAACAAAAAAGCAGTCCAGTAGCACTTTAAAGACTAACAAAATAATTTATTAGGTGGTAAGCTTTCATGGGATAGACCAACGTCTTGAAGATTATGAATTAACCAAGATAATAGACTCTTAGTTTAAAAAGCACATCCCTATGTTATCTCAGGCTTCGTGTGTAATATTTACAACCACAAGAGGCAACACCAGAGCCCAGATTTATACTCTATTCAATACTAAACAGCTAAATTTGTCACCAAAAAAATAAAACAAACAAATAAAAACATATTAGGCAGACTTTGCCTCCATCTTCCCCTTTTTAATCAAGATACAGTACCTCTGTAAGTACGTAATACATGGTCATTGGCTCTTTTGGCAAGCCCCACACACTGAGCAATGTCCATTGCACAGATGAGTTCCTTCTTTCAGAAGCATCTATAGGGTATGGGCTCCCTCTCCTCTCAACTGCCACCATTGCTTTTCCTCATTGCCAAGAGTAAAAATCCCCATAGTACCCCCAATGCAACTGGGAAAATAATATCCCAGCACTGCTCCCCAACACTCAGGCACAAAGAACAGGAGTGAAAATCCCAAAAGCAATCAAAAGCGAATGCTGCCATTGCTCCTCCTTTCCCTCCCCACGTACCCCTTCTGAGCGCTGCCACGGGCCCCAGGGCAAGGTGGGAGGAGGGCCTGGCTCTGGTCCCTGAAAGAGGTAGGGGCCAATGGCAGATGGGACAAGGACTAGCCTCCCCACCTCCACTGTGCACAGCCAGAGCTTCACTGCTGCGGCAATTCAAAAAGGTCCCAGAGCTACAGCAGGAACAGCTGGAGTTCCACAAGGATGGGCCTGGGGGCAACTACCCACTTTGCTCCCTCCCATTGGCAATCCTGCCCCACCCACTCATCCCAATACAACTTACTGTCACAGTCCCTACCATCTTTCCTCTTTCCCCTCCATTTATGCATTGCCAACCCATAGTATTAGCAAATAAGAATTAGAGGTAATCCCTTTTATTGAAGCAACTTCTGCTGAAGAGCTCTGAAGTTCCATCCTTGTGTAGCTCAAAAGCTTGTCTCTTTCACCAGCAGATGAGGATCCAATAAAAATATTACCTCCTCCACATCTCTAAAACAAGTGACAATTCTAAGCATTCCAATTAAAATCAATGCCAATTACACTGTAAGAATGAGTTTCTCTTAAGAAAGGATTAGCGTTGGCTGGTTTTTAAACCAGTTGCTTCCATGTTTTATACAGCCACTCAATGGCATAACTTTAAAAAAAAAAAAAAAAAAAACCTAAAAATCTGGTTCCAGAAAGAGAAAAATATTTTGCCTGTGAGAAAGGATGAAACTTCTGCTCTGCAACATTAGAAAATGGCACAATTCTAGACGGTCAGTTTATTGGCTATGCTGAATCCCATGTTCACTCTACTAAATCAACAGTCCAATTTATCAGCACTAACAAAGCTTTTATTCGGGTTTGAAACTTCTACCTGCACATTTCAGTCTGTTACCTTAGCAATTTTATCTTTTATATGTGGTATTTACAATGACCTTCACCTACCTTTTTCCCTAATGCACAGTCATATTTTCTTTGATAATTTGTATGCTTAGTCTTTTGTGCTACCAAATGAACTACAATTTTTCTTAGTATGTAGTTTCCTGACTAGAAGAATACAGTAAAATTCCTTTTATCTGGCCTCTGATGGTCCTGAAAGCCTGATGCTTTGGCATTCCCTGAGACATACACACTTCAAAAGTTGCTAAGTCAGGGGGCTTGGGTGGTGGGTTGGGGCCATAAGAAGGGCAGGGGGTTAAGTCTGGGGTGGGTTAGAGCTGTAGGGGTGCAGCTGAGCCAGGGTGTGCAGGGGTTGGAGCCAGGGAGTGCGGGGGAGAAGAAGCTGCAGGAGCACGGGGATGGTGAACAGCAAAAGGTGGGTCTGAACTATAGCATGGGGATTATGGTGACATCCAATAGTCTGGAAAATTCCTTTATTCTGGCACCTATCCAGTATCAGATGTGCTGGATTAAATGAATTTTACTGTACTTTATAAGGGTGATTCATACTGCTTCACTTTCTCCTCTACCAGACATATGTACTTAAGAGAAATATTGAACAGCACAGCATCATCAATTTTATTTTGTGCCCTATTTAATCCCTCAGGGCCATGAGTAAATTTGCTCCACGAGTTAAGATGGGTTGCCCATCTACAACCACATGGTAGTGGTACTGTACTCAAATACAATGGAACTGCTGTCAGCCCTATGCTTTTGAAACATGATCACAGAGGACTATCTAAGGTCCAGTTAGATTAGCTTTAGGAGACAGTTGAAAGTTTACCTGTATATTCAGGTTTTTTTAGTTACATTATAGCAAGGCAAAAGTAAAATATGATCTTGAGCAACCCATTGGTAACTCCCCTTCGTTGACAGCACGAGGTACTCAGACATCAAGTCAATAGGAGTCAGTTAAGTAGTTAAATAAGTAATTGCAGGAGACGATGAAAAACAACCATTTCCCGTCTGCTCTTGATTTACGTTATACAGCGGGTGTGTCTACACTAGCTCCCTACCTCGAAGGCAGCATGGTAAGTAGGGTGTCGGGAGATTATTAAGCTAATTCTCCTCTGCGGCCAGTTCAAAGCGTTAAACTTCAAAGTGCCAGCTCACGTGTAGATGTGGCTAACCCGCCAGTACTTCAAAGTGCCTGGGCAACTTCTAAGTCTCTTTACTCCTCAGTAAAGGGACTTCGAAGTACCGGTGGGTGAGCCACGGCTACACTCCAGCCAGCACTTCAAAGTTTAACACTTTGAACTTGCCGCGGGGGAGAATTAGCGTAACGAAATGCTGCATATGCACCGCAGCACTCCATTAATAATCGCCCGACACCCTACTTACCATGCTCCCTTTGAAGTAGGGAGATAGCGTAGACACAGCCAGAGTATTTCAAATCTAGATAGAGCCACTCAAGTACATACGGGACAAACTGATTAATGATTAAAAAAAAAAAAAAAAAAAAGGAGGTCATAGGGTTTATACCACAGACTTCTACCAAAATGCATACTTATAAACACACAGAAGAATGTGCCTACAAAGCAGGAAAAGATCACTCACCTTCTTAACAAAATCTCTCTCACAGAACTCCTGAAGAATTCCCAAACACAGGTTGCAAACCTTCGGAGCAGTGCTCTCTGGGGCAACACCTACATTGTCTTGCTCAGGGGTCACCTGAAGGTCTCCATTTTGATTCAAATCCTCTGTCCTTTCCTCCATGTTCTCAAGTCTGATTTTCTTATATGGGGGGTCAGCTATTGCACCACAAAGTTTGTCCTCTTTTTCTTTGTTGTACTCCAGGACTTCATGCAGCTCTTTAAGCAAATCCTAAACAACAAAGAAATGAGCTCTGAAGAACTCATGCATATGCTAACACACAGCTTCTCCTTCCTGGGTGTAAGACTCATACGTGGGAGGTCATATGACATGTACCAATAGCTGAACTTCCAGAAGGTGATATTAACTATTCTAATTTAGCTTTGAATAGTGCATATTACTATATTTTCATAATTTGAGTCAAAAGTTATTTGCAGAATACAAAAAGCAAGTTGAAATATTGCAACAGTAAATGGTACAGAGAAATTCAGTTTTGCTGAACAGACAACAAATTTATTTACATTATGTAAGTAGTGAAAGCAGCACTTTATCATCATCCTGATTTTCACAAGTGCTGTGAAATCATAACACCAGTGAACTCTTTGGAAGCAGCGGATACCCACCATTTCTGAAAACCAAGCCCTGTGTAACTTACATTATATTGCCATTTAACATCTCCATTTCACAGTCCAATAATAATAGTAGGATCCCTTCAATTCTGTTTTTTAATCTACAGGGCTAATAATTCCATCTGAAAAAAATGAACAGACTCATACAACCTCTCCAATAAAAGAGTAAAAATGTGTGCTGCAATGAGGTCTCGTATCACTCAGACATCAAAAAAATTCAAAGTATTTATATGCAATAACTAAAACACTATGGCTGTGCCTAGACTAGCCCCCAACTTTGAATGGGGCATGGTAAGTAGCATGTTGGGAGATTACTAATGAAGAGCTGCAATGCATATGCAGCACTTCATTAGGATAAATCTCTGCAGCAACTTCAAAGTGCCAGCTTGCGTGTAGCCATGGGTCAACTCAGGAGTAAAGGGACTTCAAAGTAGCGTGGGCATTTCAAAGTACCCATAGCTGACCCACGACTACATGCAAGCTGGCACTTCGAACTTTCATACTTTGAAGTTGCTGCAGGGGAGATTTACCCTAATGAACTGCTGCATATGCACCACATCACTTCATTAGTAATCTCCCAACACTCTAATTCCCATGCCCCCTTCAAAGTTGAGGGCTAATCTAGACACAGCCTATGAGTAATACACTACTACATAAAAAGTTACAACAAAACAATCCTTGCCATAAAGTGACATTTTGAGGTGAGATTTTTAAGAAGGTATATTAGTTTGGCTTATTCACTAATTCTCAAAACCACTGAATTGCTGTGTGGCCTTGGGCAAGTCACTTAACTTCCTGTATCACATCATCTCCATTTGCAATGAGTTATAAATACTTTAGCAAATGGAAAATCCTAACAGAGTAGAATTGTGAAGTTTAATTATTTTAAGAATTTGGAAACCTCCATGATATGTATTTCTGACATGACACATTTCCTGTGCATGTTATTTGTTGCTTGATCTTAGGAAGTTAGTACTAACTGGATAATATGGGTTATATGCCACCAATTAAATCTTATCAGAAGATAATAAGGCTCTTATTTAAGAATCAGGCTGCACAGAATTTCCAAGAACCCTTAGGATGCCTGTACCTAGATAGAAGGTTTTTAGACTGAGATAAATACAGTCTTATAGACTTTGATTGAGATAAATGGAAAAATAATCAAATAGTAAAACAATCAGGTACAAAGTTAATAATATTCTTCTAGAGATACATATGAACGTTTGAAACTTGAAGCTCAAAGCTTATAAAACCTGAAGTTTAGAAATTGAGATGTTTCCTTGGCACAGTTGGTCACCCCTCTTAAAGAGCTTGAGCTCTCCTATGTCCAAGCTTAGTCTCCTCATCCACACCCACAAAATTCTGGGGTACCAGAGGCTGCTGCACCTGTACACTTAGACACATACATGTTAATGACATTAGATCATTCTCACATTTTTTATTTCTATCCTACATGATTATTTCTGTTTTTCCCTTGTAGTGCATCTGTTAAGTTGTCAGAGGGTATGAACTTAGGACGCTCACCATGCCAGCCTACCTCCGTGCATCCTTTATCGATGTTAAAGGTCACAAACATACATGGAGCTTATGCTTTAACTCATCTCACCTATCCAAATGAAACTTTGCCTTAGCTCAACATATAGGATGTGCCCCATAGGTCCCTTACATTATAGCCAAAATAATATAAATCTATTATAATAAAACAAATAATCAAACCTATATAAAGAAAACAAGAAAGCCATAACCCATATAGGCAATCAAGCAGGATAGCCCCATAGGCTCCCTTTTTAAATACACACATCTGGCCTTCTCCACAGCTCTGTCTTTTGGAGAGGAAGCAAGTTCTCTCTCCATAATGCTACATTAGGACAGACAAACTGGTGGCTTTAAATTCTAACAACTGTCTCTTGGAACAATAATAATTTCAATTTTTAGGATCATCTGATAAGAAAGATCATTAACTCAAAACTATTACTAATCACTTACATAATGAAATAAACTTACATGGCATTTTGAAGAACAAGGCATGTTCCCTGACCCGAACAGTTTAATTTCCTGATAATGTGCAGGCATGTAGCCCACCTAGGCAGTGGAGTCCAGAAGACTGGGACACGTAAAAAACTTGGAAGACCTAGGTTCTAACTCCTGGCCCTACAACTCAACTACTGGGTGACTATGAGTACCTCACTTCAGTGCCTCGTGCGTCAGTTTTGCTCTCAGTAAAATAGGGATGACAACAATGAATTCATTTATAAAGCATTTTGAGATCTCCTGATGTTAGGAGCTAGCTATTGGTAGCAGCTATAGTGTTTCAGGTAAACAGGTAAGGGTGGATGTGGACAGATCTGGGACCTGTCAACAGACCTTGACAAACTGGGTTTTAAGGATGGATCTGAAAAAGTAAAGAAAGAGACAAGAATACTAACAGACCAAAAGTGGAAAAATATTTCAAGCACAGGAGCAGCACCAATGAATCTGGGAGGATACATGGGAGTAGTGTGGAGAGCAGATTCTGAGGACAGCAGAGTAGCACAATTACAGAAGGAGAAGGAAATGAACACAGGTGTCAGCAAAGGGCAAACAAGATAAGACTTTGTAGGTACACAAGGAGGGGACAGTGTAGATAGAAACCAGTAATTTTCTTTAAATCAAAACTTTACTATTTCATTTAAATAAATTTTAAATGTAAATGAAATAAAAGTTTATTTTTAGAAGTGAACCTATTTGAAATTGACAATCTGTGCTGAAGCCTAAACATTAAGCAACACGTGAAATATGAAAACCCCTGTTGAACACCTGGAACCAGAGTTTGCTTAAGTCCTGACACAGATTTTGAAAGCAGTAGCTTAATCTGCAAGTAGAGAGTGTATTTTTCCCCCCATTTCAGTTTATACATCCAGTCCAATTTCATTAATAATTCAAAGAAGCCAATTAGAAAATGAAAAAGCTGGAAAGTTTATTTTTCTTCTTCCAATCCATGAATAAAAGTTAGATGAAAGAGAATGAGATCACTAGATCTAAAATTTTGAATGACACAGTGACCAGAAAAAAGCAATTCAAATCACTAACTGTAAATACTTCCTTTTTTGAATAAGTTAGCTTTAAACACAAAACATATTTAATAATTTTAACTTACATACAAACAGCACATTAGGATAGTTTTAGTTAATGAAAAATTTAAATGTCGGTTTGGGGCTTTTTATTTTCATCTTAATTTCTGCTTAACTATAAGTAAACATAAATCACAAATAATCAGCAAGTCCAAACTATTTCCACACACGATTTTTTTTTTAAAAATGCACTCTCATATCCACATATTTTAATTTAAAATAAAACAGGAAACCTTATATGGATATCTGTAAGATGCCTGTAACCCCACACAGCAGAATCTGAAAACGCATCGTGGGCAAGTGCCAGCATTCAGTAACAGCTGAGCAATGGATTTCTTCTTTTCTATCAATGCAAGCATTCTGGATAATCCTAATTAAAAACAAAAAACAAAATAGGGTAAGTGATTTTCATGTCTAAATGTAATCTGCAAAGAAGAAAACAAAATTAAAGATGTCTGCCCCATCCATCCAATAACTCCAGCTGCCAAATAAACATATGAGGCAAATAGTATAAGTTTTCACACACCAGAACAGCACTGGGGCAGGACGCTGCATCCATTTATAATTCCTGTAAGATTTTCATGCAGTTTTGTCTTAGGTCAGAAGCATTATTTGCTTGGAGAGGTCAACCTATTCCTAATGACCATTTCTGCACATTACACGTTTGTTGTTTGTAGTCACAGGGTTATTCAACCAAGAGAAAATAGCTCTGCTACTCAAGGCCAGTAGTCAGGTATAGTGGCATCACTACTGGGGGAAAATAGGCAGACGCATAGGCTTTAAGGTCAGAAGGATCCACTGTCACCATCTAGTCTGAGCTCATGAACACTGCAGCCCACAGAGCCTCACTCCCCCACTCCTGGAATAGGCCCCTAACCTCTTGTGCAAAATTACCTGGTGACCCTCAAGTGAACGGCCACGCTTGGGCACGTTAGGGTGAACTGCATGGGTTCTTGAACAAGGCGGTGAGGTACATGGCGTGGAGGCAGGGTCCAGAGACCCTTTTAAATTGTGATAGGGAAATGTGCCTTAGCACAAAAGGCTAAACCACAAACTCCAGATCAAGAATTGAGGAACCAAGTGAATTGGGGAAGTCAGCAACGGAATTTACTGAAGTGCTTGCAGACTGCACTGTCTGCAGCCACCCCCTCCCCGGTCTGAAATTGACAAACAGAAAAAACCTACACAGAAAAGAGCTATGGCCTCTGACCTAGCACCTCAGAGGCGCCAGCTGCATACCTTAAAAGGGAAAAAGTAGTATGGGACGTATGGTTGTGTAAAAAAGGGAGGGGGCTGAGAGGGGCTGCAGGTGAAGAGAAGCAGAAGCAACCAGGATGTGACGTGTCAGGCCTTGGGAGGAGCCAGCAAATGGCAGATCATAAAAGGGGGCAACTAAGTAAGGAGGGGGAGGAACTCCCGAATCCTGGAGAGATTGGATGCTGTCTGCAACAAGGACTGATCACCCTTTGCCGCTGCTCCCGCCTGCTCACAAGTTAAATAGAGTAGTGTGTGAAAACCTATAGGTACCACGAAGAAATTTGTAACAGTATACCTCAGATAGCCAGATGCAGTGTTTTATTGTTTTGTTCTTGTACCTGTTTAGCTACATAAGTAAAAGTTAGCAGTTGCATTTTATCTCTGGCTTTTCTTTTGATACCCTGCTATAGTTATGTGTATTGATGGAATGCTGGGCGGAACACTACTCACAGTTGTACACCAGAGAGAGCCCTGAATGCCATCAAGCCTCTGCCCACCATGACTGAACTCGATGCTGAGCCCACCTTGGAGGAACTCAGCGACGCGCTAAAAGCACTCTCTTCTGGAAAAGCCCCAGGGAAAGACGGTATTCCCTCAAAAATCCTCAAATGCGCCAGTGGTACCCTAGTTTCAGAGCTGCATGGAATACTTTGCTAATGCTGGAGAGAAGGCAGTGTACCGCAAGATATGAGAGATGCTAACATCGTTACTGTCTATAAGAACAAGGGTGACAAAAGCGATTGTAACAACTATCGTGGCATCTCCCTTCTCAGTACCGTGGGGAAGCTATTTGCACGCGTTGTTCTGAAGAGGCTCAATGTTATTGCGGAGAGAGTCTACCCTGAGTCTCAGTGCGGGTTCAGAGCTGAACGGTCCACCATAGACATGGTTTTCTCTGTTAGGCAACTACAAGAAAAGTGCAGGGAGCAGAACAAACCTCTGTATATTGCCTTCATCGACCTGACCAAGGCATTTGACCTCATCAGCAGAAAAGGTCTGTTCGTGATTCTGGCTGAGATCGGCTGTCCCCCAACTCTGCTCAGCATTATTTGGGCCTTCCATGAAGGGGACCATCATATACGATGGATCCACAACCGAACCCTTTGAGATTCTCAGCGGAGTGAAGCAGGGGTGTGTGCTGGCTCCAACACTGTTTGGCATCTTCTTTGCAGTTTTGCTCAAATATACCTTCGGAACTGCTACAGAGGGCATCTCTCTCTGCACGAGAATGGATGGCAACCTCTTCAAACTGTCGAGGCTTAGAGCAAGGACCAGGGTGCTTACAAAGCATCTAAGGGAGTTCCTTTTTGCTGACAATGCAGCTATTGCTGCTCACACTCAGCAGGAACTGCAGTCACTCATAACTCGCTTCGTGGATGCATGTATGGAATTTGGCCTCACAATCAGCTTAAAGAAGACCCAGGTGATGGGCCAAAACGTGGGTAACGAGCCATCTATCAACGTGCCAGACTACGAACTAGAAGTCATCCATGAGTTCGTGAACCTAGGCTCGACGATCTCGGACAACTTGTCACCTGATAGCGAGATCAACAAGCGCATTGGAAAAGCCGCCACAACTTTCTCCAGGCTGACGAAGAGAATATGGGCTAACAATAAGCTCACTGTACACACCAAGGTGCAGGTCTACACAGCCTGTGTTTTGAGTCACACTGCTGTACAGCAGTGAAACATGGACTTTGCGCTCAAAACAAGAGCTGCGGCTCAACAGATTCCACACGTGCTGCCTTAGGCGCATACTCGGTATCTCATGGCAGGACAAGGTCCCCAATAGCGCAGTGCTTGAGAGGGCAGGTACTGCCTCCATGTTCACCCTTCTCAAACAGAGGCATATGCGCTGGCTGGGCCATGTCTCATGCATGACGGATGGCTGAATACCGAAGGACCTCCTCTTCGGCAAACTGGAGTCTGGAAAGAGGCCAAAAGGGTGACCTAAATTGCGCTACAAGGACATGTGCAAGCGTGACCTCAGCACTCTATCACTGTGAACCCCTGGCATTCGCTCGCCTCAGATAGGCAGGCCTGGAAACAGGGAGTGAAGGAAGCTCTTGTTGTGTATGAAACTACCTTGGCGAAGGAAGCGGAAGACAGGAGAGCCCTCAGGAAGATCCATGCCCGTGATACCAGAGCGACATCTGCCTACTGCTGCTCACAGTGTGGAAAGGACTGCCACTCCCGGATTGGATTGCACAGCCAGAGAAGACGCTGCTCGAATCAGTCCAACTGGGGTGCAAACCCATGATCCTTCGGGATCGAAGGATGCCTACCTCTTGTTGTGTGTATGTCTTTAGTTTTATGAGTCTGTAAGGGTCACGTGTAAGGCTGAGGCAAGACACCCCAGGACCCCCGAGAGGGCTTTGACCCAATGACCAGGAAGTTCGGAAAGCAAGCTGCCTCAGCTGGGAAGCGTGGTCCGCTGAACCTCCACGTTCTACAGAACAGAGTGTTTGTATCTGTATGTCATTTTTTCCTATTAATCTTTAAGTCCTATCCCCTGAAACTCAAAACTCACACTTCTTGGGGACAGATAACAGCTCTTAGAAATCAGGATAGATAGCAGCCAATGAATTCCATCAACCTGTGGGGTATTTTAGAGAGCTACTGGGAGTTAGAAAGGCCAGGGGGTGTTTCTTTTCCTTTTGGGTGTAATCCTATTCCTCTTGTTAGTAGCGTGGTGTAAGCCACAGCTATAACTACATCAGTTTTGTAATAAATAGCACAATCACTCTCAGTGGAGTGGACCATCACTGAGAAGCAGCCCTCCCTTTTCCCCAGCTCAACAGTTCACCCACCTCTCACCTCCACCCTTATTTAGGACTTGGAGCACAGCTTATTTGCTCCTCACCTCTGACTGAGCATGCTAAACTTCTGCCCAGTGCTGCTGCCTCTTGTCTACATGGTGCATTACACTTTCTCATACACCTGCAGGTGGTGAAGGGGGACAAGCAAAGTCCTTTGAACAATGTGTGCCAAAGAACAAATTCATACTAAAAGAAACCCACATGTTCAAATCCAAATAATGACAAAGATCAGAAATGCTATGTCTAGACAGCCAAGTTATCTCAAAATAACAGCTGCTCTTGCAAAATAATTTTCATCATCATCAATCATCAAGAACTGTGGCCTCAGTGTCTGTTGGTGTCTGATGCCTCTTGCTATTCTTTTCCATCTTTCCCTGGCCAGTGTGGAGTGGCTTGGTTTCTGCAGACTAACTCTGCACCAATGTACTGTATCATCTACCCATTCTCTGTGGGGTCTACCTCTCCTATTCGAACCACCCATTATGCTGAATACCAGGGTCTTGATTTTTCATTCTTTGTTCATTCTGCAAACATGCCCAAATAGTCCTAGCTTCTGTTTTAAAACCTTCTGCAGCAGGTTCTCTTTCCGCTGTATCTTTCTACATAATTCCTCATTGGTGACCTTTTGCATCCATCCTAGTCTCCGAATCTTTCTATAACAACTCCTTTTGAACGTCAATATTCTTCTTTTCGAATCTTTTGTTATCACCCACGTCTCATGTCCGTACAACATGCTGCTAAATATACACATTTTCAAGATGCTCAGCTTCGTTCCTAAGCTAATCACTTTGCTTTTCCAGATCTTATCCATTGCCTTCAAACTCGCTCTTGCTTTCGCTACTGTAGTCACTATTTCCTTCTTACAGTCTAGATCATACATTATGTTGCTCCCCAGATATGCAAACTTCTCTACATTTTCTAGCTCAATACCATCTACACTGATCTTCCTTTCTACTTCTTTATCTCCAAACTCCATTGTTTTTGTTTTATTGGTCTTCATAATCAGTCTGTATCGCTTCCCTTCTTTGTTTAGCACCTGCACTATT